>NC_053025.1:540277610-540482095 GCF_003073215.2 Triticum urartu | reverse complement strand
AGATTAGCGCTTTTCCTTCCTACTTGCTTACGTTCTATGCCGGCAGAGCCCGGCCCCGCGCATACCTCACCCAGCAATAGTCCCGACCGGAAACCAGGACGGGACCAAGGAGTGAGGGGCTACGTGACAAGTTAGGCTCCTGAGTCGCGATGCTCAGGAGTCCCCCTTGGCGCACGAACAGCAAGTAGGGAGGTGTGATGCGGGTGGATCCACCGTTCTACGTCTGTAGAGCCCGGCCGCGCTCGTGCCTCACCCAGCGATGGTCCCGACCGGAAACCAGGACGGGGCCATAGAGTGAGGGGCTACGTGACCAGTTAGGCTCCTGAGTCGCGATGCTCAGGAGTCCCCCTTGATGCTCAAATGGCCTTCGTACCTTGGCTCCGCTCGGGGAGAGACGTGCGACGAACTAGGCCCGGGGGGGACCTGGCCAGGCGGCGTGCATCTGGGTGTGACCCAGGCGCAACTCCCGTGCCCAGCCCCCTCACGCGGCACTCCCGAGGGGAGGCGTTACGATGAGGCTAGGCACTGAGCTCTGGGCTCCCTGAGGTTGATGCGGCCCGGCGGCCATCCTCAGTTGTTTATCACCAGCGTGGAGCATAGTGCTACCGTATGTGTATGGGCATAGCTGCTCCTCGGCAGTGTCGTCAGCCAGTGCGGAGCATGGTGCTTCCACTGGTACGTGGGAGGGGGCCCCCCCTCCGGGAGGAGCCCCCGGGGCATGTACAGCCCCGCCCTGACACGTGGCTGGCACGGTAGGGCCTGGCGAGGTGTATCTGGGCACCCGTGAGCCAGCGCGGAACTCACGGGGCCCTACCTCTAGGCGGGTTGCGCCTGGCACTAGGCCTTATCTTGTGATGTGTCCCTGCAAATTTGGTTAGATGTCGGCACTCTACGTCCTCGGGTCCCGGCCCTCGAGCTGGTCTCAGCCGTCGCTGGTATGCCAAGTCGCGATGCCATGGACAAGGCCAGAGGGTGAGGGCTGGAGAGCCAGTAAGAGCCCTGAGTCGCGATGCTCAGGTGCCCCCCCTTTAACGTGCAAGTAGTCGGCATGGAGGAGAAGAGGTGCCGTGGACCGGCATCAAATAATCAAGCATGGTGGGTCTAACACATAATCGGAAATAAACGCAAATGGGATACATGCCACTGGGCCTGGCCCGAGCGGCTTGGGGATCATGCAGCCTGAGGGGCGCCCCCAACAAGGTAAGCTAATCGACGCGGAATAAAAGGGATACACGCCGCAGGGACGGACCCATGCTGCCTGGGAATAATGCAGCCCTGGGGGCGCTCCCAGCTAGAAGTAAAACTCGAAAGATGTCACCTGATGATGTTGAGGACGAAGGGGTGTTGGTGTAGCAGGCTCGGGGGGCTGCGGGAGCCGATCCTCACGAGCCCCCTGGCCCAGGGGCCTTGGGAGGCTCCGGAGGCGCTGGCGGCTCCTCGCGGGCCATCTCCATATCTGCCAGGGCTGTGGAACGCCTGGCCTCTCGTGCCTCCGTGATGCCCCTCATGAGGCGCTGGTACGCGTCAGCCGCGTTCGGCAAGCCGTAAGGCATGCGAACGTAGCTGTGGGGTGGACCTCCGCAGCGCCCCACTCGCGAGGGCCAGAGGCGCTCCAGAGAGACGACTCGGTTGAGCCCTGGTATGTCGATGCAGACACGCAGCCCATCATCCTCGCCTGGATGGGGGGCCACTGCCGGTAGGCGGCGGGCGCCTCTCATGACTCTTGACTCCTGTAGCTCCTGAATGGCCTTGCTGACGAACTCCTGTGGGTCTGGATCTCCTTGCCTTGCTCGTTCTTGAGGGAAACGTGCTTCAAAACACGCCTCCATGTGGTGCCCAAGCGCCTCCCTCGTGACCCTAGCTAGGTCGGTGGCCCTCCAGGGGAGAGCCCCCGAGCCCTGCTTGAGGAGGGCGTTGGGCGCGCTTTCCTATGCGATGGAGGGAGGCTCCCCTTGGGCAGGTGCGGGCCCAGAGGGGCCTGCCTCCTGAGTGGTCGAGCCGGACGATGTCTTCTTCTACTCGGGGGCGGTCTCGGGAAGCCTCCTGCTTCCGCGATCCGGGTCTTCCAGTGATGCGGCCTGAAAGGCTTGTTTCAGGGAACACACCGCGTCCTTCTCTTCACAGGGCACCGTGATGACTCCACCACTTCCTGGCATCTTGAGGACGTTGTAGCCATGGTGAGTTACGGCCATGAACTTGGCCAGTGCTGGGTACCCAAGGATGGTGTTGTACGACAGGCGAATGTGAGCGACGTCGAAGTCGATGAGCTCGGTGCGGTAGTTGTCGCGTGCCCCGAAGGTGACGGGGGGCGGACCTGCCCAATCGGGACCATGGAGCCGTCAGTGATACCGAAGAAGGGCTTGGTTGGCTGAAGCTGGCTGTAGGGCACTTGGAGGTTGTTGAACGTCTCCATGGACAGGACGTTGAGCCCTGCCCCGCCATCGATGAGGGTCTTGGTGACCACCACGTTGCTGATGATTGGGGAACAAAGCATCGGGAGGACTCCGGCTGTTGCCGCACACTTGAGCTGATCTGCTGAGCTGAACGTGATGGCGCACGCCGACCACCTGAGAGGGCGTGTGGCTTCGAGTCTGGGGAGTACTGCGTTCACTTCACGGGCGAACTGCTTGAAGATGCGCTGAGAGGCTGGGGCTTGTGCTCCGCCCAAGATGCAGGCGATCGCGCGCGGCTCCTGAAAGCCCCCAGCCTCCTCGTCCTGATGGCGGTCCTCGTTTCTCCTTGGCTGCGGCGGCAACGGTGGGAGGCCTGCGTTGCCTAGCGGGTGATCCTCGCGAGGCTGATTCCTCCAGTCTCCCTCGTGAGGCTGATCCCTCCATCCTCTCTCGCGAGGCGGGTCTTGCCAGTGATCCTCGCGAGGTTGGTCGCGCCACCCTTGGCGCGGCCCGCGGTCTTCCCATCGTCCTGCGTTTCTTCCTCCTCCTTGACCATAGCCCCGGTCACCGCGGTCGGGGCGATGGCCGATCCTTCCTTCACGCACGGCTCGGAGTTCTTGGCATTCGTTGGTGTTGTGGGTGTGGAGTTCATGGTACATGCAGTACCGGCTGCCCTTGGGAGGTTCGGGCTGATCTCTGCCCCGCTTGGTGTCTGGTTCTGCTGCGAGCACTGCAGCCCCCTTGCGCTTCACATCCTTGGCCTTGAGCTTCTTCTCTTCTGGGTCTGCGGCAGGCAGCTCGAGGAGGGAGAGACGCCCCTCGTCAGCCCTGGCGCACTTGTTTGCCAAGTTGAACAGCTCCAAGGAAGTGCACAGGTCTTCATGCATCGCCAGGTCCTCCTTCATCTTGACATCGCGCACTCCGTCGGAGAAAGCTGAGATGATGGCCTCCTCAGTCACCTTGGGGATCTTGAGGCGTGCGTTGTTGAAGCGCTAGATGTACTTCTGCAGGGTCTCCCCGGGTTGTTGCTTGATGCGGCGCATGTCGCTCACGGCGGGTGGCCGATCGCGAGTACCTTGGAAGTTGGCGATGAAGCGGGTGCGCATCTCTTCCCAGGAGGAGATTGTGCCTAGAGCCAGGTTCAGGAGCCAGGTGCGGGCCCCGTCCTTGAGCGCCATGGGAAACCAGTTTGCCATGACCTTCTCGTCTCCGTTGGCAGCTTCGATGCCCAGCTCGTAGAGCTGGAGGAACTCCGCAGGGTCGGCCGTGCCGTCGTAGCGAGGAGGCAGGTCTGGTTTGAACTTGCCGGGCCACGCGATGCTGCGTAGTTCGGTGGTGTAGGCGCGGCAGCCTGCTGTGGCCACGGGAGGCCTTAGGTGACGGAGAGCCTGGTCTTGCATGTCCCCACGCGCTGGAGCAGGGGGATGGTCGCGACGTGCTGGAGCAGGGAGCGCCCGGGCAGCTTCTGGCGGGCGAGGGACTTCTTGGTAGCTCTGTTCTTGCTGCACTGGCACCTGACGGAGCGGGTTCCGCCCAGGGGCCATGCGCCTTGGAGCCATGGCATCTTCTTGAGGAGGAGGCAGCCGGGGAGCCGCCGGAGCCTCTTCGCCCGCGCGGGGCGTGGTGCGGTGCAGCGGAACGGACGGCGCGGAAGAGCCCCCTGCAGCGCGGACGAGCTCGGCGACGCGGTCGAGCCATTCTTCGTAGACGTCGTCGACGGGACGATAGCGCAGGAGCTCGTTTGCCGCGATGAGTGCAGCCCGAACCTCCATGGGCGCGCGGAGCGTGCGGGACGAAGATCCAGCTGGGGCGAGCAAGGGAGTTGCGGTGCCTCCGTCTTGCCGCACAGACGGATGCTGGGACAATGCTTGCCGCTCGTCCCCCGCCAGGCCGATGGCGGTGTTGATGGCAGGTGATGGGGAACGGCGTGGATGCCCGCTGACAGGGGTCGTCTGGGCGACGCGGGAAGCGAGCGCGGCCCGGAGCTCAGTGCGGGCCCGACGAGCATCAGACATGGGCGTGACGATCGGAGGAGAACGGGGCGGTGGAAGACGAATTCCGGCGCACCCCTACCTGGCGCGCCAAATGTCGGATTTCGGGTTCCGGCAGACCCTTGAGGTTCGAACACTGGGGTGTGCTCGGAGATTTCGCCTCCTACCTTCCTGCACCCCTCCGCCGTGCTAGGATCTAAACTAAGGAAAGAACAACACAAGAGACACAGGGTTTATACTGGTTCGGGCCACCGTTGTGGTGTAATACCCTACTCCAGTCTGTGGTGTGTGGATTGCCTCTTGGGCTGATGATGATGAACAATACAAGGAAGAACAGCCTCGCAAGAGTCTGTTCTTGGCTGAGGCGATGAACTGCTGGTAGGAGTTCAGCCACCTTTGTCTCTCTCTCTCTCTCTCTTTCGACCGACCCCCTTGTCTTCGTCCCCTCCCCCCCAGCTATGTGGGTGGCTGGTCCTATTTATAGAGGCCCTGGTACTCTTCCCAAATATTGAGCGGGAAGGGAGCCAACAATGGCGGGCTAATTTGAAGGGGGACAACAAGTATCAACTATCCTGACAAAAGTAGTCTTCGCCTGCGCAAAGCTCTGGTGATGACGCCATCTTGGGCTCCACGGTGACCTCCGTCTCGTAGTCCTCCTGGTCTTGGTCTCGTTGCACCGAAATGGCAACCTTTGCCTGATGCCTCAGTACTCCGCGGCTGCGCTTGCCCCCTTTGCACCAAAGAGGAAAGGAGGACGCTGCGTGGGCTGGCACCCGCCTGGCGCCCTGAGTTGTCATGGCTTGCGTCATGGGCACCTCGTGAGGTACCCCGCCTTGATCTCTCTGCCTCCTCGTGAGCCAGCCTGACGAGGCTGTGCCTGAGGAGGCTTCGCGTCGTCCGCCCCGCGAGGCTTGGCCCCTCGCGAGGGTCTTGCTTTTGTGTTGGTGAAGATGGGCGTGCTAGGCCCCCCTTTGAGCCACGCCGCAGGCAGGCAAGTCTGGGGACCCCCGATCCCAGAACGCCGACAGTCCCAACTGATCACCTTTGACCATCGGGATTACTCGGCAAGTATCTGGCATGCAGGATGGGCTGCCTTGGTGCTAGACCCGATAATTGACGGATACCACTTCACACGAGTCCTGATGGACGGCGGCAGTAGTTTAAACCTGATATATCAGGACATAGTCCGCAAAATGGGGATAGACCCAACAAAAATCAGCCATAGCAATACTACCTTTAAAGGAGTAACGCCAGGCCCAGAAGCCCATTGCACGGGCTCCCTGCTACTAGAGGTTATATTCGGCTTTCCCGATAACTTCCGCAGCGAAAATGTAACCTTCCACATCGCTTCGTTCCAAAGTGGCTATCAAGCACTACTCGGACACGAAGCTTCCGCTCGCTTTAACGCAATACCGCATTATGCTTCTCTCATGCTCAAGATGCCCGGTCCACGTGGCATCATTACAGTAAATGGAAATATTGAGCGCTACTTGCGCGCGGAAGAACATGCGGCCGCCTTGGCAGCCGCACACGGCCTCACCAACTAGAGCATCTGACGGGTCGTTAAGACCACGGACACGGTTAGACGAGTCTGGTGCAGCTATATATAATTAATGCAGGTTTGATGGCTATACCCATATAACAATACAAGGGGCTCAACACGTGTAAACAAGTGACAATTAGGCTCAACCTGACTTATCTTGAACTGTACATGGTTTATTTAGTATAACCTACCTTTTTGCACGACAACTTTTCAACTAAGTTCCTCTCTTTTAACAGATGACCATCGTGCTATACCCGTCCAGGATACGGCAAAACGGAGACACAGGTGCAGACGTGCAGCAGGGACCCGTTCCAAGGATTCTTTTTAGATTAAGAGCCTGCATAAACCTTTTTTACTGTCTCTTGTTGATACACATCCCCCGGATTCTCAGTACAATTGAGAAGGATGCTAACGTATTGGCATGTGGCCACGTCAGAATATTGCACGTACCTGGACACTAGGGGCTTCTTACAAAGGGCACTGTTTAGGCCCGGTTTACATCATAAAGACCGAATTCCTTAGGGAGTGTTCGGCGTCGCGAGTTTGGCCTTATATGCATCAGCTCTGAATCATGTCTTTGGTCAAATCTTGGGTTTGCCCGGCTCCTGTGTTTTGCTGCCTTACGTTCCGCTCTATCGGCTAAGGCGGCACCAAGAGAACTACTGCGATTGTGCCCTGGTTTATCCGGACGAGCACCTTAGTAGAGAAAGCCGAAAACTGACTGTCATGATACAGCGTGAGACTGGTCAACCACTCGATGACCTAGCGGAATCTTCGGGATTCCTCCACCTTAACGAAGGGCCGTTTCCCGGCCAGACATGTATGCGCCCCAAATTCGGATGAGCGCGGAGCCACCAGGGGCTATATAGTAGCCCCACTGTAAAACTCCTCTAGCTAAGTGAAAGTGTTAAAGCATTTTAGTCTGATTGCCTAGTTCGCTGAGCTATCACCTCCTTAATGGACCAAGACGTTGGATCAAGTGTGAACATGCGTCTTCTGCGAACACCCCCGCATTATATGCGTGGGGGCTGAAGCCAACGACTGCCATCTTTTAGGTTATATACATATATACATAAATGGTCGCACAGGAGGCATCATAGTACTTTCGGGCAAAAGTATAAATACAGCCTTGATAAACTCAATAAAACATTGTTTTTACAATGGGAATACATGTCACTCAAACATAATATTCTTCGAGCACTGAGCCTCTATCGAACGAGCGCCTTCAAGAACTTCTTCAAAGTAGTGCTCGGCAGCCACTCGGCCTATGGCTGAACCCTGTGCTGCAATAGTGGTGGCATCCATCTCCACCCAGTATGTTTTGACACGAGCAAGGGCCATCCGCGAGCCTTCTATGCACGCCGACCTCTTTACAGCATCGATGTGTGGCATAGCACCAAGGAATTGTTGCACTAAGCTAAAGTAGTTATTCGGCCTTGGCCCTCTCGGCCACAGATGATCCACAACGGACCTCATGGCAAGTCCGGATAATCTATGGAGCTTGGCCCACTCGGCCATTTGCTCATTCAACAGTAGCGGACGGGCTGGAGCATGAAACTGTGACCAAAACAGTTTTTCCACTTCGTGATCTTTCCGATCCTTGAAGTACTCGGCCGCATCAGCAGCACTTGCAGCCAAATCCACGTAGGCGTCCGCAGAACTCCATAGCCGGTCCAGAGGTGCATACTTCGGATCCCCGAATTTAGTCCGCAACAAGAAGGGCTTCCCAGATACAATATCCGCAGCTCCTCCTTCGTCGCTCTAATTTTGGAGCGGGCCTCCTTGGCAGCCACCCGGGCCTTTTCCAGGTCCGTCGCCTTCGCCCGGTTTTCTTCTTCAAGAAGCTAGTAATGGTCAGCAGCATATTTTAACTCTACAGCCATCTTGGCTATTTTTTCTTTGCTCTCGCAATGCGCGGCCTGTTCGGCACTTAACTCTTCGGCCGCCTTTAAAGCGGCCGCATTGCTACTCCTTGCTTGCTCCTTGGCTTTGGAAAGCTCCGCCCGAAGGGTCTCCATGGTGGCAGCTCCATCTGCAGTCACAACATATTAAAGATACTAGCATCATGCTACTCTTATTATGTGACAATCACCAGAAAAATCGCTGACCCTGTGCCTCGTCAAGCCGCTTGTTGACAAGTACGATGTCGGCATCTGCCGCATCCAGCTACTGCTTTAGTTCGGCAAATCCATCAGTCCAGCTCGCCACCGGAGCTTCAACCACCTACGCATAAAGGCGGTCTGATTATTACCTGGGACTATGATCCTCTGTTTGCTGCCGTTTTCAACGACAACCAAAGTCTCAGGGGCTACTATCTACAAAGGGCACATCTAAAAATGTGCGGTACTGTAAAAAATGTACATCATTTCACGTACCTCAAAACCCGTCAGTAGACTCATAAAGGCTTCATGCAACCCGCTTTCGGCGGACGAAATCCTTTCAATCACCGTACCCATCAACATGCGGTGCTCTTTTGAGATAGCCGCTTGCTCCAGCAGATCCCTCAGTACGTCCGACTGCACACCGGACGGTGCCGGAGTCTTTCGATTGCTCTCTTCGAGAGCCGGATACTAAGGACTTCGGGTGGCCGTAGGATTACCTTCTGGCCTTGCCGGATCAGGAGAAACCCTCCGTGACGACACCTCGGGGTCGCTCGCCTCGTGAGGCGGTGTGGCAGGGGGAGGCGTTTCGCTCTCCATCATCTCTGGAAGAAGATCCCATGAAGACGAGCTCTGTTGAGAAGGGCTAATATCCGAACTGCAAGACAAATGCCTCGGTTATTTTCCTTAGAGGTAAAGCGAGATATTTTCATTATTAAATACCCTTTTACTTACAGCTCGGTGGAGGGCTGATCCCCTTGAGGGCATAGTGCGGCCAGGGTATCCCCCAGGGCAGGACCCTCCGGCGGAGATTTCTTCCCCCGTTTGGAGACCATTGTCTCCGGGTCCTCAGAGGCGGTTCTCTTCCTTCCCCGGGGAGAGGAAGTTTCAGTTCCTCCTCCCCGGCTAACCTCCTTTGCGGAGGCGCTAGCTGAAGGAAATATGCCCTAAAGGCAATAATAAAGTTATTATTTATTT
This sequence comes from Triticum urartu, assembly GCF_003073215.2. NCBI lineage: Eukaryota > Viridiplantae > Streptophyta > Magnoliopsida > Poales > Poaceae > Triticum > Triticum urartu. Next base: position 540,473,091 of record NC_053025.1, on the reverse strand, counting down.
CCTTATATCATGATAAATGTTTATTATTCATGCTAGAATTGTATTAACCGGAAACAGAGTGTCACTAGTATGCCTCTACTTGACTAGCTCGTTGATCAAAGATGGTTATGTTTCCTAACCATAGACATGAGTTGTCATTTGATTAACGGGATCACATCATTAGGAGAATGATGTGATTGACTTGACCCATTCCGTTAGCATAGCACTTGATCGTTTAGTTTGTTGATATTGCTTTCTTCATGACTTATACATGTTCCTATGACTATGAGATTATGCAACTCCCATTTACCAGAGGAACACTTTGTGTGCTACCAAACGTCACAACGTAACTGGGTGATTATAAAGGTGCTCTACAGGTGTCTCCGAAGGTACTTGTTGGGTTGGCGTATTTCGAGATTAGGATTTGTCACTCCGATTGTCGGAGAGGTATCTCTGGGCCCTCTCGGTAATGCACATCACTTAAGCCTTGCAAGCATTGCAACTAATGAGTTAGTTGCGGGATGATGTATTACGGAACGAGTAAAGAGACTTGCCGGTAACTAGATTGAACTAGGTATTGAGATACCAACGATCGAATCTCGGGCAAGTAACATACTGATGACAAAGGGAACAACGTATGTTGTTATGCGGTCTGACCGATAAAGATCTTCGTAGAATATGTGGGAACCAATATGAGCATCCAGGTTCCGCTATTGGTTATTGATCGGAGACGTGTCTCGGTCATGTCTACATAGATCTCAAACCCGTAGGGTCCGCACGCTTAAAGTTCGATGACAGTTATATTATGAGTTTATTTGTTTTGATGTACCAAAGGAGTTCGGAGTCCCGGATGAGATCAGGGACATGACGAGGAGTCTCGAAATGGTCGAGACGTAAAGATCGATATATTGGATGACTATATTCGGACATCGGAAAGGTTCCGAGTGATTCGGGTATTTTCGGGAGTACCGGGGAGTTACGGGAATTCGTATTGGGCCTTAATGGGCCATACGGGAAAGGAGAGAAAGGCCTCAAAGGGTGGCCACACCCCTCCCCATGGGCTGGTCCGAATTGGACTAGGGAGGGGGGCGCCCCCTTCCTTCCTTCTCCTTTTCCCTTCCCTTTCCTTCTCTCCTACTCATACTACTTGGAAGGGATCCTAGTTCAACTAGGAAAGGGGGTATCCTACTCCCGGTGGGAGTAGGACTCCCCTAGGGCACGCCATAGAGAGGGCCGGCCCCTCCCCTCCTCCACTCCTTTATATACGTGGCCAGGGGGCACCCCATAGGCACAACAATTGATCAAGTTGATCTATTAGCCGTGTGCGGTGCCCCCCTCCACCATAGTCCACCTCGATAATACTATAGTGGTGCTTAGGCGAAGCCTTGCGTCAGTAGAACATCAACATCGTCACCACGCTGTCGTGCTGATGAAACACTCCCTCAACACTCAGCTGGATCGGAGTTCGAGGGACGTCATCGGGCTGAACGTGTGCTGAACTCAGAGGTGCCGTGCGTTCAGTACTTGATCGGTCGGATCATGAAGACGTACGACTACATCAACCGTGTTGTGCTAACGCTTCCGCTTTCGGTCTACGAGGGTACGTAGACAACACTCTCCCCTCTCGTTGCTATGCATCACCATGATCTTGCGTGTGCGTAGGAATTTTTTGAAATTACTACGTTCCCCAACACTAGCCTCCTTGTTCCCCCTTTATCCTCTCCTGAGGGCGCTTGATAAGGTGTGATCTCTAGCATCCTGGTTAGCACGGGATTTGGTGAGGTCTCAGGGAGGGGGGGCGGACACCTGATCAACTTTTCCTTCGCCATCCAATCCTGGTCAAAGAGCGGATTTTTTAGGGCAACGTTGCGATAAATAAATGGACAGTGTGTTCGGATGCGGGGCTACTTACTTGGGTATCCAGGAGATTGCAGCTCAGACCTGCATCCTCAGTGATGTCCGGACACATTATTTGTGGTCTGAAGAACAATTTGTACATCTCTTTGTGCGTCATGACGAGAAAATGTTGAATAGCTCGCGGTCCTTCCGGGTTGAACTCCCACATGCGAAGGGGCCGGCGTTTGCAAGGCTGGACTTGGCAAACTAGCATAACTTGCACTACCATAACCAGAATGAAATCTCTCTCAAAGAGATCTCGGATACGGCTTTGCAGTATTGGCACGTCCTTGGCTGGACCCCAGCTCAGCCCCCTGCTGATCCATGACATCAGTTGTGGTGGGGGGCCTGAGCGAAAGGTGGGCGCAGCTACCCACTTGGCACTTCAGGGAGCTGTGATGTAGAACCACTCCCGCTGCCACAATCCGGACACCTCTGGGAAGCAACCCTCAGGCCATGGAGCATCAACGATTTTGCTTATTGAAGCGCCTCCACACGCTGCATGCTGCCCCTCGATCATCTTCGACTTTACATCGAAGGTCTTGAGCCACAGGCCGAAGTGAGGGGTAATGCGGAGGAAGGCCTCACATACGACAATAAGTGTCGAGATGTGAAGAAGGGAATCCGGGGCCAGATCATGAAAATCTAGCCCATAATAGAACATAAGACCCCTAACAAAGGGATCCAGAGCGAGGCCTAGTCCTCGGAGGAAGTGGGAGACGAACACGACGCTCTCGTTGGGTTCGGGAGTAGGGACGGCCTGCCCTCGGGCAGGCAGCCGATGCGAAATTTCGGCGGTCAGATATCTGGCCTCTCTCAACTTCTTTATGTCCTCCTCCGTGACGGAGGAAGGCATCCACCGACCTTGAAGGTTGGATCCGGACATAGTTGAAGGTCCGAAGCACCTGACCTGCGTTTTGGGTGTTAGAACTCGATGCGGGGGAAGGATTTGATTGAGCGCGAGAGGGAAAAAAGAAAAGGCCTTGTCCCCTTTATAAAGAGGGTGAATATCAAGCGTCCTCCTCGTAGCCGTTTGGGACTTGCCTAAGATCTAGGAGTCCTACCAATAGGCACGGTTCGGTTACCCATGTCCGTATTGATGAGAATCCCGTAATAAAGGGGACACGATCTCTGCTTCGACAAGACGTGCCAAGGAAACCACCTCGCGAAACACGCTGAGATTGGTTATGAAAAATGATTCGAATAAAGACCTGGCTGTGGTGTGATGTCACGCTACGGGGTACGTCAGCAGGTTAGATTTGTGGAAATATTATTCTCTCTATGGTGGTATGTGGAACTTGTTTTGCAGAGCCAGACACGATCCTCGTGTTCAAAATCTTCTATGAAGTATTCAGAGGAGGAACCCGCCTTGCAATGCCGAAGACAATCTGCGCGCCGGACTCATCGTCATTGAAGCCTGGTTCACGGGCTACTGAGGGAGTCCTGGATTAGGGGGTATCCGGACAGCCGGATTATATCCTATGGCCGGACTATTGGACTATGAAGATACAAGATTGATGACTTCGTCCCATGTCCGGATGGGACTCTCCTTGGCGTGGAAGGCAAACTTGGCAATACGCATATGTAGATCTCCTTCCTTGTAACCGACTCTGTGTAACCCTAGCCATCTCCGGTGTCTATATAAACCGTAGGGTTTCAGTCCATAGGACAACAACAATCATACCATAGGCTAGCTTCTAGGGTTTAGCCTCTCTGATCTCGTGGTAGATCAACTCTTGTAATACTCATATCATCGAGAACAATCAAGCAGGATGTAGGGTTTTACCTCCATCAAGAGGGCCCGAACCTGGGTAAACATCGTGTCCCCTGCCTCCTGTTACCATCCGCCTTAGACGCACAGTTCGGGAACCCCTACCCGAGATCCGTCGGTTTTGACACCGACAGCAAGAAAGATCAATCTAGTAGGCCAAACCAAACTGATAATTCGAAGAGACTTGCAAAGATAACCAATCATACATAAAAGAATTTAGAGAAGATTCAAATATTATTCATAGATAGACTTGATCATAAACCCACAATTCATCGGTCTCAACAAACACACCGCAAAAAGAAGATTACATCGAATAGATCTCCACAAGACAGGGGGAGAACATTGTATTGAGATCCAAAAAGAGAGAAGAAGCCATCTAGATACTAACTATGGACCCGTAGGTCTGAAGTAAACTACTCACACTTCATCGGAAGGGCTATGGTGTTGATGTAGAAGCCCTCCGTGATCGATGCCCCCTCCGACAGAGCTCCGGAACAGGCCCCAAGATGGGATCTCGTGGATACAGAAATTTACGGCGGTGGAATTAGGGTTTTGGCTCCGTCTCTGATCGTTTGAGGGTACGTGGGTATATATAGGAGGAAGAAGTACGTCGGTGGAGCAACAGGGGGCCCACGAGGGTGGGGGACGCGCCTGGTAGGGTAGGGCGCGCTCCCTACCTCATGGCCTCTTGTTACGTGCCTTGATGTAGGGTCCAAGTCTCCTGAGTTGTATTCGATGAGAAAATCACATTCCCGAAGGTTTCATTCCGTTTGGACTCCGTTTGATATTCCTTTTCTTCGAAACCCTAAAACAGGTAGAAAACAACAATTCTGGGCTGGGCCTCCGGTTAATAGGTTAGTCCCAAAAATAATATAAAGGTGGATAATAAAGCCCAATAATGTCCAAAATAGTAGATAATATAGCATGGAGCAATCAAAAATTATAGATACGTTGGAGACGTATCAAGCATCCCCAAGCTTAATTCATGCTCGTCCTCGAGTAGGTAAATGATAAAAACAGAATTTTTGGTGCGGAGTGCTACTTGGCATAATTTTATTGTAATTCTTCTTAATTGTGGTATGAATATTCAGATCCGAAAGATTCAAGACAAAAGTTCATATTGACATAAAAATGATAATACTTCAAGCATACTAACTAAGCAATTATGTCTTCTCAAAATAACATGGCCAAAGAAAGTTCATCCCTACAAAATCATATGGTTTATTCATGTTTCATTTTCGTCACACAAGAATGCTATCATCATGAACAACCCCGATGACAAGCCAAGCAATTGTTTCATACTTTAGTAATCTCAAACCTATAAACTTTCACGCAATATATGAGCGCGAGCCATTGACAAAAAGGAGGAAGTCTCACATCGATGAGGCTAATCAATGGGCTATGGAGATGCCCACCGATTGATGTTAATGTAAGGAGTAGGGATTGCCATGCAACGGATGCACTAGAGCTATAAATGTATGAAAGCTCAACAAAATAAACTAGTGGGTGTGCATCCAACTTGCTTGCTCATGAAGACCTAGGACACTTGAGGAGGCCCATATTTGGAATATACAAGCCAAGTTCTATAATGAAAAATTCCCACTAGTATATGAAAGTGATAACATGAGAGACTCTCTATTATGAAGATTATGGTGCTACTTTGAAGCACAAGTGTGGCGAAGGATAGTAACATTGTCCCTTCTCTCTTTTTCTCTCATTTTTTATGGCCTTTCTATTTTTTATGGCCTTTCTTTTTTTCGTTTTTTATATATATTCCTCACTTGGGACAATGCTCTAGAAAATGATGATCATCACACTTCTATTTATTTACAACTCAATGATTACAACTCGATACTAGAACAAAGTATGACTCTATATGAATGCCTCCAACAGTGTACCGGGATATGCAATGGACCAAGAGTGACATGTATGAAAGAATTATGAACGGTGGCTTTGCCACAAATACTATGTCAACTACATGATCATGCTAGGCAATATGGCAATGATGAATGTGTCATGATGAATGGAATGATGGAAAGTTGCGTGGAAATATATCTCGGAATGGCTATGGAAATGCCATAATAGGTAGGTATGGTGGCTGTTTTGAGGAAGATATAAGGAGGTTTATGTGTGAAAGAGCGTATCATATCACGGGGTTTGGATGCACCGGCGAAGTTTGCGCCAACTCTCAATGTGAGAAAGGGCAATGCACGGTACCGAAGAGGCTAGCAAGGATGGAAGGGTGAGAGTGCATATAATCCATGGACTCAACATTAGTCATAAAGAACTCACATACTTATTCAAAAAAATTTACAAGTCATCAAAAACCTCGGTACTATGCGCATGCTCCTAGGGGGATAGATTGGTAGGAAAAGACCATCGCTCGTCCCCGACCGCCACTCATAAGGAGACAATCAAATAACACCTCATGTTTCAAATTTGTTGCATAACGTTTACCATATGTGCATGCTACGGGACTTGCAAACCTCAACACAAGTATTTCTCAATTTCACAACTACTCAACTAGCACGACTTTGATATTATTACCTCCATGTCTCAAAACAATCATCAAGCATCAAACTTCTCTTAGTATTCAACACACTCATAAGGAAGTTTTATTATTAATCTTGCATACCAAGCATATTAGGATTTTAAGAAAATTACCATGCTATTGAGACTCTCAAAATAATATAAGTGAAGCATAATATATCAATAGTTTCTATAAAACACATCCATCACCGTGCTCTAAAAGATATAAGTGAAGCACTAGAGCAAAATTATATAACTCAAAAGATATAAGCGAAGCACATAGAGTATTCTAACAAATTTCAAATCATGTATGGCTCTCTAAAAAGGTGTGTACAGCAAGTATGATTGTGGTAAACTAACAAGCAAAGACTCAAATAATACAAGACGCTCCAAGCAAAACACATATCATGTGGCGAATAAAAATATAGCTCCAAGTAAAGTTACCGATAGAAGTACACGAAAGAGGTGATGCCTTCCGGGGCATCCCCAAGCTTTGGATTTTAGGTGTCCTTAGATTATCTTGGGGGTGCCATGGGCATCCCCAAGCTTAGGCTATTGCCACTCCTTGTTCCATAATCCATCAAATCTTTACCCAGAACTTGAAAACTTCACAACACAAAACTTAAAGTAGAAAATCTCGTGAGCTCCGTTAGCGAAAGAAAACAAAATACCACTTCAAGGTACTGTAATGAACTCATTCTTTATTTATATGGGTGTTATACCTAATGTATTCCAACTTCTCTATGGTTTATAAATTATTTTACTAACCATAGATTCATCAAAATAAGTAAACAACACACGAAAAAAAGAATCTGTCAAAAACAGAACAGTCTGTAGTAATCTGTAGCTAGAGCAAGATCTGGAACCCCAAAAATTCTAAAATAAATTGCTGGACGTGAGGAATTTATATATTAATCGTCTTCAAAAAGAATTAACTAAATAGCACTTTGCAAATAAAAATGACAGCAGTTCTCGTGAGCGCTAAAGTTTTTGTTTTTTACAGCATGTTCAACAAGACATTCCCCAAGTCTTCCCAACGGTTCTACTTGGCACAAACACTAATTAAACACAAAAAACACAACCAAAACAGAGTCTAAATAATTTATTTATTACTAAACAGGAGCAAAAAGCAAGGAATAAAAATAAAATTGGGTTGCCTCCCAACAAGCGCTATCGTTTAACGCCCCTAGCTAGGCATAACAAGCAAGAATAGATCTAGGTATTGCCATCTTTGGTAGGCAATCCATAAGTGGCTCTCATAATAGATTCATAAGGTAATTTAATTTTCTTTCTATGAAAGTGTTCCATGCCTTTCCTTAATGGAAATTGGAATCTAATATTTCCTTCCTTCATATCAATAATTGCACCAATCATTCTAAGGAAAGGTCTACGAAGAATAATAGGACATGAAGGATTGCAATCTATGTCAAGAACAATAAAATCTACAGGCACATAATTCCTATTTGCAACAATAAGAACATCATTAATTCTTCCCATAGGTTTCTTAATAGTGGAATCCGCAAGGTGCAAGTTTAGAGAGCAATCATCAAAATTACGGAAACCTAACAAATCACACAAAGTCTTAGGAATCGTGGAAACACTAGCACCAAAATCACATAAAGCATAGCATTCATGATATTTAATTTTAATTTTAGTAGTTGTTTCCCACTCATCAGAAAGTTTTCTAGGGATAGAAACTTCCAATTCAAGTTTTTCTTCATAAGATTGCATCAAGGCATCAACGATATGTTTAGTAAACGCTTTATTTTGACTATAAGCGTGAGGAGAATTTAGCACGGATTGCAACAAGGAAATACAATCAATAAAAGAGAAATTTTCATAGTTAAATTCCTTGAAATCCATAATAGTGGGTTTAGCAACATCTGGGGTTTTAATTTCTTCAATCCCACTTTTATCAAATTTAGCATCAAGATCAACAAATTCCGAATTCTTAGAACGCCTTCTAGGTAAAGGTGGATCATATTCAGTCCCATCATTATCAAGATTCGTATTGCAAAACAAAGATTTAATAGGGGACACATCAATAACTTTTAGATCTTCATCATTATTTTCATAGGAACTAGAAGAACACGCTTTTATAAAGGTATTTTTCTTAGCACGCATCCTAGCGGTTCTTTCTTTGCACTCATCAATGGAAATTCTCATGGCTTTGAGAGACTAATTGATATCATGCTTAGGTGGAATAGATCTAAGTTTCAAAGAATCAACATCAAGAGCAATTCTATCAACGTTCCTGGCCAAATCATCAATCTTAAGCAATTTTTCTACACTCATAGCATTAAAATTCTTTTGTGAAGTAATAAATTCTTTAATATTAGATTCAAAATCAGAGGGCATCTTATTATAATTTCCATAAGAATTGTTGTAGGAATTACCATAATTATTAGAGGGATTACTAGGATAAGGCCTAGGGTTGAAATTTCCTCTATACGCGTTGTTGCCAAAATTGTTCCTACCAACAAAATTCACATCCATAGATTCATTATTATTCTCAATCAAAGTAGACAAGGACATATCATTAGGATTGGAAGAAACACTCTTATTAGCAAATAATTTCATAAGTTCATCCATCTTTCCACTCAAAACATTAATTTCTTCTATCGCATGCACCTTTTTATTAGTAGATCTTTCAGTATGCCATTGAGAATAATTAACCATAGTATTATCTAGGAGTTTAGTAGCTTCTCCTAAAGCGATTTCCATAAAAGTGCCTCCCGTGGCCAAATCTAAAAGATTTCTAGAAGCAAAATTCAATCCGGCATAAAATTTTTGTATAATCATCCACAAATTTAAACCATGAGTAGGGCAATTATGTATCATTAATTTCATTCTCTCCCAAGCTTGTGCAACATGTTCATGATCAAGTTGCTTAAAGTTCATAATATCGTTTCTAAGAGAGATGATCTTAGCGGGAGGAAAATACTTAGAGATAAAAGCATCTTTGCACTTGTTCCATGAATCAATACTATTTTTAGGCAAATACGAGAACCAAGCTTTAGCACGATCTCTAAGCGAAAAAGGAAATAGCTTCAATTTAATAATATCATTATCCACATATTTTTTCTTTTGCATGTCACACAAATCAACGAAGCTATTTAGATGGGTAGCGGCATCTTCACTAGGAAGGCCGGAGAACAGATCTTTCATGACAAGATTCAGCAAAGCAGTATTAATTTCACAAGATTCAGCATCGGTAAGAGGAGCAATCGGAGTGCTAATAAAATTATTGTTGTTGGTATTGGTGAAGTCACACAATTTAGTATTATCTTGAGCCATCGTAACAAGCAAGCAAACTAACACACAAGCAAACGAAAAGCAAACGGACAAAAAGAGGCAAATAGAGAGAGAGGATAGAGAGAGGGCGAATAAAACGGCAAGGGTGAGGTGGAGGGAAAGGAAAACAAGAGGCAAATGGCAAATAATTTAATGCGGGAGATAAGGGTATGTGATGGGTACTTGGTATGTTGAGTTTTGCGTAGACCTCCCCGGCAACAGCGCTAGAAATCCTTCTTGCTACCTCTTTTAGCACTGCGTTGGTTTTCCCCAAAGAGGAAGGGATGATGCAGCAAAGTAGAGTAAGTATTTCCCTCAATTTTTGAGAACCAAGGTATCAATCCAGTAGGAGGCTATGCGCGAGTCCCTCGCACCTGCACAAAACAAATAAATCCTCGCAACCAACGCAAATAGGGGTTGTCAATCCCTATAGGGCCACTTACGAGAGTGAGATCTGATAGATATTATAAGATAATATTTTTGGTATTTTTATGATAAAGATGCAAAGTAAAATAAAGGCAAAGTAAATGACTAAGTAGTAAGAGACTGATATGACAAAGATAGACCCGGGGGCCATAGGTTTCACTAGTGGCTTCTCTCGAGAGCATAAGTATTCTACGGTGGGTGAACAAATTACTGTTGAGCAATTGACAGAATTGAGCATAGTTATGAGAATATCTAGGTATGATCATGTATATCGGCATCACGTCCGAGACAAGTAGACCGACTCCTGCCTGCATCTACTACTATTACTCCACTCATCGACCGCTATCCAGCATGCATCTAGAGTATTAAGTAAAAATAGAGTAACGCCTTAAGCAAGATGACATGATGTAGAGGGATAGACTCATGCAATATGAAGAAAACCCCATCTTGTTATCCTCTATGACAACAATACAATACGTGCCTTGCTGCCCTTACTGATCCCGGGAAAGGACACCGCAAGATTGAACCCAAAGCTAAGCACTTCTCCCATTGCAAGAAAGATCAATCTAGTAGGCCAAACCAAATTGATAATTCGAAGAGACTTGCAAAGATAACCAATCATACATAAAAGAATTCAGAGAAGATTCAAATATTATTCATAGATAGACTTGATCATAAACCCACAATTCATCGGTCTCAACAAACACACCGCAAAAAGAAGATTACATCGAATAGATCTCCACAAGAGAGGGGGAGAACATTGTATTGAGATCCAAAAAGAGAGAAGAAGCCATCTAGCTACTAACTATGGACCCGTAGGTCTGAAGTAAACTACTCACACTTCATCGGAAGGGCTATGGTGTTGATGTAGAAGCCCTCCGTGATCGATGCCCCCTCCGGCGGAGCTCTGGAACAGGCCCCAAGATGAGATCTCATGGATACAGAAAGTTACGGCGGTGGAATTAGGGTTTTGGCTCCGTCTCTGATTGTTTGGGGGTACGTGGGTATATATAGGAGGAAGAAGTACGTTGGTGGAGCAACAGGGGGCCCACGAGGGTGGGGGCGCGCCTGGTAGGGTAGGGCGCACCCCTACCTCGTGGCCTCCTGTTACGTGCCTTGACGTAGGGTCCAAGTCTCCTGAGTTGTATTCGATGAGAAAATCACGTTCCTGAAGGTTTCATTCCGTTTGGACTCCGTTTGATATTCCTTTTCTTCGAAACCCTAAAACAGGCAAAAAACAGCAATTCTGGGCTGGGCCTCCGGTTAATAGGTTAGTCCCAAAAATAATATAAAAGTGGGTAATAAAGCCCAATAATGTCCAAAACAGTAGATAATATAGCATGGAGCAATCAAAAATTATAGATACGTTGGAGACGTATCACCCACAAGATAGCTTTTGTCCCATTATATTTGGTAGACCCTTCCTGAACACTGTTAATGCTACCATAGATTGCAAAAGGGATGTTGTTACTATCGGTTTAGATGACATGACTCATGAATTTAATTTCTCTAAATTTAGTAAACAACACCGTGACGAAGAATTACCTAGTAAGGATGAAATTATTGGTCTTGCTTCTATTGCCGTACCTCCTAGTGATCCTTTAGAACAATATTTGCTAGACCATGAAAATGATATGTTTATGAATGAAAGAAGGGAAATAGACGAAGTATTCTTTAAACAGGAACCTATTCTGAAAAACAATTTGCCTATTGAAATCCTGGGGAATCCTCCTCCACCCAAGGGTGATCCCGTGTTTGAGCTTAAACTGTTACCTGACACTCTTAAATATGCTTATCTTGATGAGAAAAAGATATATCCTGTTATTATTAGTGCTAACCTTTCAGAGCATGAGAAAGAGAGATTGTTGAAAACTCTGAAGAAGCGTCGTGCTGCTATTGGGTATACTATTGATGGTCTTAAGGGCATTAGTCCCACTCTATGTCAACATAAAATTAATTTGGAAGAAGATGCTAAACCAGTTCATGATCATCAACGACGGTTGAATCCTAAAATGAAAGAAGTGGTAAGAAAAGAAATACTAAAGCTCCTTGAGGCAGGTATAATCTATCCCGTTGCTGATAGTCAGTTGGTAAGTCCTGTCCATTGTGTCCCTAAGAAGGGAGGTATTACTGTCGTTCCTAATGATAAAGATGAATTGATTCCTCAAAGAATTATTACAGGTTATAGGATGGTAATTGATTTCCGCAGTTTAAATAAGGCCACTAAAAAGGATCATTACCCCTTACCTTTTATCGATCAAATGCTAGAAAGACTATCCAAACATACACATTTTTGCTTTGTAGATGGTTATTCTGGTTTCTCTCAAATACCTATGTCAGTCAAAGATCCATCAAAGACTACTTTTACTTGCCCTTTTGGTACTTTAGCTTATAGACGTATGCCTTTTGGTTTATGTAATGCACCTGCTACCTTTCAAAGATGCATGATGGCTATATTCTCTGACTTTTTTGAAAAGATATGTGAGGTTTTCATGGACGATTTCTCCGTCTATGGATCTTCTTTTGATGATTGCTTGAGCAACCTTGATCGAGTTTTGTAGAGATGTGAAGAAACTAATCTTGTTTTGAATTTGGAAAAGTGCCACTTTATGGTTAATGAAGGTATTGTCTTGGGGCATAAAGTTTCTGAAAGAGGTATTGAGGTTGATAAAGCCAAGGTTGATGCTATTGAAAACATGCCATGTCCCAAGGACATCAAAGGTATAAGAAGTTTCCTTGGTCACGCCGGATTTTATAGGAGGTTCATTAAGGACTTCTCAAAAATCTCTCGGCCTCTGACTAATTTGTTACAAAAAGATATACCATTTGTTTATGATGATGATTGTGTAGAAGCATTTGAAATATTTAAGAAAGCATTGATCTCTGCACCTATTGTTCAGCCACATGATTGGAATTTACCCTTTGAAATTATGTGTGATGCTAGTGATTATGTTGTAGGTGCTGTTCTAGGGCAAAGAGTTGATAAGAAATTAAATGTTATTCAATATGCTAGTAAAACCCTAGATAATGCTCAAAGAAATTATGCTACTACTGAAAAAGAATTCTTAGCAGTTCTATTTCCTTGTGATAACTTCAGACCTTATATTGTTGATTCTAAAGTAACTATTCACACTGATCATGCTGCTATTAAATAGCTCATGGAAAAGAAAGATGCTAAACCTAGACTTATTAGATGGGTTCTCCTGCTACAAGAATTTGATTTTCATATTATTGATAGAAAGGGAGCTGAGAACCCCGTTGCAGACAACTTGTCTAGATTAGAAAATGTGCTTGATGACCCACTTCCTATTGATGATAGCTTCCCTCATGAGCAATTAAATGTCATAAATGCTTCTCATACTGCTCCATGGTATGCTGATTATGCTAATTACATTGTTGCTAAGTTTATACCACCTAGTTTCACATACCAGCAAAAGAAAAAGTTCTTCTATGATTTGAGGCATTACTTTTGGGATGACCCACATCTTTATAAAGGAGTAGATGGTGTTATTAGACGTTGTGTACCTGAGCATGAATAGGAACAGATCCTACGCAAGCGTCACTCAGAAGCTTATGGAGGACACCATGTTGGAGATAGAAGTGCACATAAGGTATTGCAATATGGTTTTTATTGGCCTATTCTCTTCAAGGATGCCCGTAAGTTTGTCTTATCTTGTGATGAATGTCAAAGAATTGGTAATATTAGTAGACGTCAAGAAATGCATGTGAGCTATTCACTTGTCATTGAACCATTTGATGTTTGGGGCTTTGACTATATGGGACCTTTTCCTTCCTCTAATGGATATACACATATTCTAGTTGCCATTGATTACGTTACTAAGTGGGTAGAAGCTATTCCAACTAGTAGTGCTGATCATAACACTTCTATTAAAATGCTTAAAGAAGTTATTTTTCCAAGATTTGGAGTCCCTAGATATTTAATGACTGATGGTGGTTCACATTTATGGTGCTTTCCGTAAAATGCTTGCTAAATATGATGTTAATCATAGAATTGCATCTCCTTATCACCCACAGTCTAGTGGTCAAGTAGAATTGAGTAATAGAGAGCTCAAATTAATTTTGCAAAAGACTGTTAATAGATCTAGAAAGAATTGGTCCAAGAAACTTGATGATGCATTATGGGCTTATAGAACTGCATATAAAAATCCTATGAGTATGTCTCCGTATAAAATGGTTTATGGAAAAGCATGTCACTTACCTCTCGAATTAGAACACAAGGCATATTGGGCTATTAAAGAACTCAATTATGATTTCAAACTTGCCGGTGAGAAGAGGTTATTTGATATTAGCTCACTTGATGAATGGAGAACCCAAGCCTATGAAAATGCCAAGTTGTTTAAAGAAAAAGTTAAAAGATGGCATGACAAAAGAATACAAAAGTGTGAGTTTAATGTAGGTGACTATGTATTGCTATAAAACTCTCGTTTAAGATTTTTTGCAGGGAAACTTCTCTCTAAATGGGAAGGTCATTACGTTATTGAGGAGGTCTACCATTCCGGTGCCATAAAAATCAACAACTTCGAAGGCACGGATCCGAAGGTGGTGAACGGTCAAAGAATCAAACATTATATCTCAGGTAATCCCATAAATGTTGAAACCAATGTTATTGAAATCGTAACCCTGGAGGAATACATAAGGGGCACTTTCCGGAATGTTTCAGACTCCGAAAAGGAATAGGTATGTAGTACGGTAAGTAAACCGACTCCAAAACAGTTTTAAGGCAATATTTCTCCATTTCGGAATATTTAGAAAAATAGAAAAATAAGAAGCAGTCCAGGAAGGACACGGGGGCTCCACGAGGGTGGAGGGCGCGCCCTACCCCCTGGGCGCGCCCCCTACCTCGTGGGTAGGGCTGCAAACGAGTCGAGTTCAAGCGAGTTGGACTTGGCTCGGCTCAACTCATATAAATTTTGAGCGAGCTCAAACTAAGTGAAGCTCAAGATCGAGCTATAGAACATGATTCATGCTCAACTTGTAACGATCTCGAGTCGATCTCGAGCTAGTTTCGAGCTAAATGAGACCGTAAAAATTATAAATTTATGGCGATTATTCTAACGAGATAAGGACACAACATGACACAACTTTGTACCCCCATCTTGTCATGCTAGGGAGAGCTCATCTTCTCTCTTGGGTGAACTAGCAATAGATGGTGGTCTTCATGGACGAAAAACAAGAAAATGAAGGTGCATATGCTGGAAACTTTTGCCAAACACAATATGATATTTAACACATAGTCGACCACGTACCATAATTAGGCCAAAATCTTCTGTGCACTTATATGATAACAAAAATGAAGGTGCATATGCTTCCATGTTTGTTGGTAAATAAAATGGAGAAAAAGCATGGACATCATATGTGATAACAAATTATCTTATTTCCGTTTAATATATGGCATGATCATTTAACATAATGATATTATGTCGAGCTATAGAGCTCAAATCAAGCGAGCCAATATTGGCTCAAGATCAGCTCGTTTCTCGGTCAAGCTGCATAAAGTGTTCAAACTCAGATCATTTCTTTTCGAGTCGTTCTCAAATCGAGCCAAAAAACGAGTCGATCTCGAGCGTCTCACGAGCCACGAGCTTTTCTTGCAGCCCTACTCGTGGGCACCTCATGTGCTCTCCGGACTCCGTTTTCTTACACAATGCGTATTTTGGTCGGTAAAAATTCATTATATAATCTCCCAGAGGTTTTGACTCCCGTATCACGCAAAAATCCCCTGTCTTTGTTTCGAGCTATTTTCTGTCAGGGTTGTCAAGGCCAGCACTGTGTCGTCTCCCTCCTCCTCCAACCATGAGGGCAATGATGCTTGGCTAATGAAGATAGAGTTGAAGAGAGAAGAACCCATGGAGATCAACAAGGATGAAGGGATCAAGAAGGCCATGGAGGACCAAGTTCCGGCAACATAAGACACCCTTCAACTTGATCACAATCTTCTTACCCCAACAAAGATCGAAGCTTTCAAGATGATTAAGTTAGCTTGTATACAAAATAAGTATCTCACACGTGAAAATATTTTGTTGAAGGAGCATATCATCGCACTTAAGGGCATTATCCGCAAGTAAGAAGACCTCCTGCGCTCGATGTGCGACTATCCATCATCAACAACTCCACCTTCTTCACCAACAAAGGAGACATAATCACATGGGTATGGGCACTCCCCTTGGCAAACTGCCAAGCTTGGGGGAGTGCCCCGGTATCGTATCACCATCACTTTTACCTTTACCATTTTTATTAGTTCGATCCTTTTGGTAATATCTTGATCTAGTAGAATAAAAGTCTTAGTATGATCTAGTTGTGAGTTTTGATTTATGATTCCTCTATGTAATCGAGTCCGTGAGCTATATATATAATAAAGATTAGTGTTGAGTCAAGGGCTTGATTATTTTGCCATGATCCTAAGTGAATAAAAGAAAAGAGAAAGAAATAAAAAGAAACAAAGAGATCATGTGAGTCTTATGGAGAGTAATGAGCTCACATAGAAAAAGTATGATGAATAAAAGTTGTTGAGAGTTGACAAACATAGTTTTGGTCATCGTTGCAATTAATAGGAAGTAATAAAGAAAGAGAGGTCTTCACGTATAGATATACTATCTTGGACATCTTTTATGATTGTGAGCACTCATTAAAATATGACATGCTAAAGAGTTGATATTGGACAAGGAAGACAATGTAATGGATTATGTTTTCTTACATCTGAGATAAATTATATTATCATGGATCCTCCAACATGTTGAGATTTCCTTTCCCCCTCATGCTAGCCAAATTCATCGCACCAAGTAAAGATACTACTTGTGCTTCCAAATACCCTTAAATCGGTCTTGCCATGAGAGTCCACTATACCTACCTATGGATTGAGTAAGATCCTCCAAGTAAGTTGTCATCGGTGCAAGCAATAAAAATTGCTCTCTAAATATGTATGACTTATTAGTGTGGAAGAAAATAGCTTTATACAATCGTGTGATATGGAAGAAATAAAAGCGACAGACTGCATAATAAAGGTCCATATCACAAGTGGCAATATAAAGTGACGTTCTTTCGCATTAAGATTTTGTGCATCCAACTATAAAAGTGCATGACAACCTTTGCTTCCCCCTGCGAAGGGCTTATCTTTTACTTTTATCTCCTACATTGCATAAGAGTCATGGTGATCTTCACCCTTCCTTTTTTACACTTTATCCTTTGGCAAGCACAGTATGTTGGAAAGATCCTGGTATATATGGCTAATTGGATGTGAGTTTTCATGAACTATTATTGTTGACATTACCCTAGAGGTAAAACATTGGGAGGCAAAATTATAAGCCCCTATCTTTCCCTGTGTCCGATTAAAACTACATACCCATAAGTATTGCGTGAGTGTCAGCAATTGCGAGAGACTATATGATAGTTGAGTATGTGGACTTGCTGAAAAGCTCTTATACATTGACTCTTTCCTATGTTATGATAAATTGCAATTGCTCCAATGACTGAGATTATAGTTTGTTAGTTTTCAATGAAGTTTATGATTCATACTAGAAATTGTGATTGAATTATTACTCTAGCATAAGAAATCATATGACAAGAATTATATAAGTTGTTGTTCTAAGAATGATCATGATGCCCTCATGTCCGTATTTTGTTTTTATCGACACCTCTATCTCTAAACATGTGGACATATTTTTCGATTTCGGCTTTTCGCTTGAGGACAAGCGAGGTCTAAGCTTGGGGGAGTTGATATGTCCATTTTGCATCATGCTTTTATATCGATATTTATTGCATTATGGGCTGTTATTACACATTATGTCACAATACTTATGCCTATTATCTCTTATTTTATAAGGTTTACATGAAGAGGGAGAATGCCGACAGCTGGGATTCTGGGCTGGAAAAGGAGCAAATATTAGAGACCTATTCTGCACAGCTCCAAAAGTCCTGAAACTTCACGGAAGCCGTTTTTAGAATATATAAAAAGTACTCAGCGGAAGAGATTCACGAGGGGGGCCACACCCTGCCCACGAGGGTGGGGGCGCGCCCTACCCCCCTGGGCGCTCCCCCTACCTCGTGGGCCCCCTGGTGGCCCTCCGGTGGCCATCTTCTGCTATATGAAGTCTTTTGATGGGAAAAAATAGGAAGCCATCTTCTCGGACGAAACTCCGCCGCCACGAGGCGGAACCTTGGCGGATCCAATCTAGGGATCCGGCAGAGCTGTTCTGCCGAGGAAACTTCCCTCCCGGAGGGGGAAATCATCGCCATCGCCATCACCAACGCTCCTCTCATCGGGAGAGGGCAATCTCCATCAACATCTTCATCAGCACCATCTCCTCTCAAAACCCTAGTTCATCTCTTGTATCCAATTCTTGTCTCCAAGTCCGGGATTGGTACTAGTAGGTTGCTAGTAGTGTTATAGTTGATGCTAGTTGGTTTAATTGGTGGAAGATCATATGTTCATATCCTATATGCATATTAATACCCCTCTGATTATGAACATGTTTATGCTTTGTGAGTAGTTATGTTTGTTCCCGAGGACATGGGAGAAGTCTTGCTATTAGTAGTCATGTGAATTTGGTATTCGTTTGATATTTTGATGAGATGTATGCTGTCTCTCCTCTAGTGGTGTTATGTGAACGTCGACTACATGACACTTCACCATTATTTGGGCCTAGAGGAAGGCATTGGGAAGTAATAAGTAGATGATGGGTTGCTAGAGTGACAGAAGCTTAAACCCTAGTTTATGCGTTGCTTCGTAAGGGGCTTATTTGGATCCATATGTTTCATGCTATGGTTAGGTTTACCTTAAAACTGTTGTTGTAGTTGCGGATGCTTGCAATAGAGGTTAATCATAAGTGGGATGCTTGTCCAAGTAAGGGCAGTACCCAAGCACTGGTCCACCCACATACCAAATTATCAAAGTACCGAACGCGAATCATATGAGTGTGATGAAAACTAGCTTGGCGATATTCCCATGTGTCCTCGGGAGCGCTTTTCTCTATACAAGAGTTTGTCCAGGCTTGTCCTTTGCTACAAAAAGGATTGGGCCACCTTGTTGCACTTTATTTACTTTTGTTACTTGTTGCTCGTTACAAATTATCCTATCACAAAACTATCTATTACCACTTATTACAGTACTTGCAGAGAATACCTTGCTAGAAACCGCTTATCACTTCCTTCTACTCCTTGTTGGGTTCGACACTCTTACTTATCTAAAGGACTACGATAGATCCCCTATACTTGTGGGTCATCACAATGCCACCAAAAAACAGCAAGCACGGGACTCCGCCGCCGACGGGAACACCGGAGCACCGCGAATCCGCCAGAATCTTGATGAATCTCGATCGGAAAATTGGCCATAGATGGGGGGAGGGAATGCAGGTAAGGAATGTGAGCGCGTGAAGGAGCATTACCTTCAATCTGCGGGGCACTCCGGTGAAGACGCTCCGGTCCGGCGAGCCCCACCGATGGCCGTGAATGCCGTCGACTCTTCCGCTTCCGCTGCCGCCTTCTCCTCTCGGCTTCTCTTCCAATCGAATGAACTGCGGGGTGGGTTGGGTGAGTAATGAAGTGGAGCGAATAAATGGAACCATGAGGGGAGGGGGCGAAGTGCGAGACATGGTTGACGACAACCACAGTCGGGCGAGTCGTGCGGGCACTAAGCAGTTCCACCACACGCCCCTGAGTGGCAACCGTTGACCACGGAGAGGAAACCGGCATGTGGGCGAACTCTCTCACACACCACACACGCGAGGCGTCCTATGTGGCACACAAAATCACCCATCTTGTGCAAAGATTCGTGCAGAAGTGATTGGACGGCGATGGAGACATGTGGGTGAGTTGGCTAACGCCCACACGTGTGGGCGTTACTGTTTTCGTTATTACTAACATACAATACAATGCCTTCGGGATTTCTCTCCCCTTGGGTTGAGTTGTTTTTTACTAACATACCTCTTGTTCAGTTACTAATGAGTACATCAAATTGTCTGAACAATTTAATCGGTTACTAGTGAGTACATGTAGTACATCGAACTGTCTGAACAATTTCATCGGCATGCCCACTGTATATCGTATCACAATATTGTTTTGATTGTATTGTACTTCACAATGCTGCTACTACCTGTTACTATGGAGTTCTCTATAGCTAATTTACATCAGATAGGGCGACGCGACGAGGAGGGCAAGAACAATGGCAGACACAAGAGTGGAGGCAGCCAAAGTGGCGACGTGGCGACACCCGATGCTGTAGGGTTCGAGGGTGCCGCTCGGCCCGAATGTCCCGCTCCCGTCTGGGCCAAATGCCGAGGGGGACCGAACCTAGACGGTGGGCCAAAGCCGGTCGGAGGGGGCCCGGAATCAGACAGAGGGCTCGAGCCAAACGGAGGCATGAGGCCACCTGACGGAAGGGCGAGGCCCGTTGGAGGGTTGGCGCTCGGCACAGGCGGGTTGGAGCCTCCTGCCATGGTGCTGCAACCATGAAATAGGCAACTCGATGGACACGACAACTCGGTGGAGGAGGCTGCTCGGGCAGTGCAGGGGACGCCGGCCACGGGTGGTGGCGGGTGAATCAATGACAATCGGGGCGGACAAAATCTACTAAAGCTACAAAAGAATCAACCATGTCAAGATTAGAGCATCTCCAATAGATGGTCAAAAATTTTGTGGTCCAAAACCGAAGATGTAAAATTTGGACCGCCAAAAAGTGTGTTTTGGAGCTCCGAAAAAAGCTCAACTCCAGCAGATGATCCAAATTGATGGTCCAAATTTGCAACTCCAATAGATGGTCCAAAATGAAGATGTAAAAAATATGAGAACGGCCGCGTGGCTGCTGCCAGCCGCGGTTTTGCATTGAAATAGCAACTAAAATTTGAAAATAAAGTGCATCATCATCATAGTTTCAATCAAAAGTGCATCGCCATCATAGTATCAAATTCGTCTACCAAAAGAGCATCGTCTGAATCAAAGTTTTTCGCCCAAGAAATTGAGATGCACATGAATATTACTCATGCGCAACACCACCGGTGTTTTGAACCGTGGTACGATCATCATCTCCACCATCTTCTTTGTCGACGTTCTCAACAAGCGGTGAACTCTCATTGTCGTGAGCACCACGGGAACCATCTTCATTGCGTCCCATGTTGCCGCCATATCCACCTTCAATGCCACTCATGTTGCCGCCATAGCCACCTCCCAAGCCACCACTACAAAAAAGACACATCCGTGAAATTTTGGGCCGAACAAATTTTTTTCTGTCATACATATGACACTTCTATGACGATAATTGTGACAAAACCCGGTATCATCATAGATGTGGTGGGCTCCTACTTCTATGACAAAAAATCATGACAGAAAAATGGGCTTTTCGTCCTGGGCGGGCCGGAGACGCATCTGCATGACATTCTTTGGGCCGTCCATGACGGAAAAAACCGTGGTAGAAGCGAGGGCGAGGAAAATTTCGGGGAGTTCCCGGTTATGGTGGGAGGTCGGTGCCGAGCGATGCACGTTTCTCTCGTACACGTACGCGCGTGTGTGCGAGGCGTTGGCTCTAACTGAACCCGAGCGAGGCATTGGGCTCTAACTGAACCCGAGCGATTACACTGCAGGCTACGTGTTACTGAACTGGAGTGATCGATCGATGGCTGTTAACTGAACCCGATCGAGCAATTCCTGCGCTACTGCTGCTAACTAAAGCCGATCGATGCTGCCTCTGGATGAACAGTGAGCGTTGCGAGGGGGGTTGGATGAATAATTCCTGGGTGGGGGTGGATGAACAGGACCCCGTGGTGTTGCCTCTGGATGAACAGGACCCCGATCGATCGAGCCGGTTGGGGCTGGATGAACAGGACCCCGTGGAGGGCTGGATGAACAGGACCACCCCGTGGAGGGCATGATGAGCAGTAGACGGTGGAGGGCAGGATGAACAGTAGCCCGTGGAGGGGTGGTTGAACAGGAGCCCGTGGAGAGGGCTGGTTGAACAGTAGCCGGTGGAGTAGCGCGCGGTGGAGGCTGGATGAATAGGAGCCTGTGGATGAACAGTCGCAGGTGGAGGCTGGAGGAGGTCGACGGTGGATGAACAGTAGCTCGTGCAGGCTGGAGGGGGTCGACGGTGGAGATGAACAGTATCCCGTGGAGTCCCGTTTTGCGGTACGCCACACCCCTCTCGATGAACAGGACCCCTGTTTAGACCGTAGCGCTCCAACACAAGTCTGTTTCGTCCGTTTTGCGGTACGCCACACCCCACCCGATCAACAGGACCCCGTTTCGACCATAGGAGGTCCGTTTCCTCCATTTTGCGGTACGCCAGACCCCTCCCGATGAACAGGATCCCGTTTCGAACGTGGCCGGTCGAACACAAGGCCGTTTCCTCCGTTCTGCGATACGTGAGGCCTCGTTTCCATCGCCTGTTCCGTTCAAGCCCTCCCGATGAACACGATGCATCCCGTTGCCTCCCCATGAACACGACGCATTTCATTGCCTCCACATGAACATGACGACGATGTTGTTTCTCCGTTCCGACCCAGCCATGTACACGAGCCCTGGCCGTACGTATGCGTGAGTAGGCGTTCGAGACCCCGCCTGTATGTACACATACGTGGCCGTATTTTCTTTCTTGCACCCTGGCCGCTGTACGTACGTGTACATGCTACGTGCGCACCTCTACATCGACCAGTATGTACGTACAAGTTCGCGACCAGAATGACAACGCTACGTATGCTTCGACCAGGTGGGTCCCGACTGTCAGGCACTTCCTTGCCTGCAAAGATGTAGCTGGTGGGTCCCAGCAGTCAGGGGGCGAATCGTTTTTTTTGCCCGGACGCACTTCCTTGCGTGCGAAGATGTAGCTGGTGGGTCCTAGCAGTCAGGGGGAAATGTTTTTTTCGCAAAATACAGTGGCCCGTCCGATGGGTCTCAGCTGTCAGCTGGAGGAATCATTATTTTCCGCGTAATAAGGAGGCACTTCCTTGCTGCGGCCGTGGACCCAGCTGTCAGCCTCTCCACGTATAGTCCATGTCCGATGGAAGTAGGTCCTTGACCACGTTGACCATGCCGCGCCGAGAGCACCAGGGCGGTGGACGACGGTGAGGCCTAGGAAGGGGACGACATGGAGGCAGGGAAGACTCGGTAGTTGTTTCCCATGTGGAGGGGAGTACGACTGTACGAGGGTCTACTGGTTCGTCTGTCGTCGCCGGAGAATAAAAGCAGGTGTGGGTGAGTAGAGGGATGGCTAGGCCAGCGATGGGAGTACGGTCGGGCGGTGAGGCCTGCGCGGTAGCACAGCCGGCTGCGAGGAGGAGGGAGCATGCAGTCCCGCCGGCGCTTGCTTGAGCGGCTGGAGCAGGAAGAGCAGAGATTGAAGAAGCACGACGGCCGTTGATGGACATCCAACAGTCAGTGCTTGTGCGTCAACCTTTTTTTAGGAAAGCCTCAAATGTGCGGTCCGAACTGTTTTTAATCTCGAAATTTTTACTCACATTCAAACTGATTTTAAAAATAAATGTATATCAACATAAAATCCAACAAATTCTCCATGCATAAAAATTAATGTAATTTAAAATCTTGAAATGAAAAAAAGATATTTGAAACTAATTGCCGGTTTGATGTGTCTTAAAAATGTACAACCCATTTCTTATTACTAATGGGCCATTTTCTCGGCCAGCCGAATGAAAGCTCTCCTCGTCTTGAAAGATTTGCAGCCCAACAGGCCTGACAAAGCGACTTACTTGACAAATCACAAAAAAACTGGGCTGTGACCGTGGACCCAGCTGTCAGCCTCTCCACGTACAGTACTCTTCCGATGGAAGTCGTTCCTAGAGCACGTTGACCACGCGGTGCGGAGAGCACCACGGCGGTGGATGACGGCAAGGCCTAGGAAGGGGATGACGTGGCAGTGGAAGCCCGCGCGGAGAGGACTACAAGGGTTCACTGGTTCAACTGCAGTGTGAGGCTGCCGTCGCCGCAGGGCCTGGCTAGCGGTGGGAATAGTAGGGGCAGTGAGGCCTCTGCGGCAGCACAGCCGGCCACGGGAGGCAGGAGCATGCGGCACGATCGGCGCTTCTTTGGGCGGCTGGAGCAAGAAGACCAAAGGTTGAAGAAGCACTACGGCCGTTGGATGGACATCGTACGGTCACTGGAGCTAGAATCGTTCATATTGACTAAGTTGACAAAGCCCTTCATCCCCGTCAACTTAGTAGGCCCACAAGTCAGCCTCCCAGCAAGGTGGGTCCCAGCTAGCCGGGGGAGTATTCATTTTTTTGTGTGTAATAAGGAGGCACTTTCGGTGGGTCTGAGATGACAGCGGGGGGGGGGGGGACATTTTTAACGCGAAATACGGTGGCCCGTCCGGTGGGTCCCAGCAGTCAGGGGGAAACGATTTTTTTGCAAAATACTGTTGGCCCGTCTGGTGGGTCCCCGCTGTCAGGTGGAGGAATAATTATTTTACACGTAATAAGGAGGCACTTCCTTGCTGCGGCCGTGGACCCAGCTGTCAGCCCCTCCACGTACAGTCCACGTTCGATGGAAGTCGTTCCTTGACCACGTTGACCACGCCGCGCCGAGAGCACCAGGGTGGTGGACGACGGCGAGGCCTAGGAAGGGGACAACGCGGAGCCGGGGAAGACGTGGCAGTGGATGCCCACGCGGAGAGGAGTACGAGGGTTCACTGGTTCGGCTACGCTGCCGTCGCCGCAGAATAACAGGTGGTGTGGGTGAGTGGAGTGGAGGGATGGCCTGGCCAGCGGTGGGAGTAGTATGGGGGTGGTGAGGCCTCCGCGGCAGCACAGCCGACCACGGGAGGCAGGAGCAGGCGGCACGACCGGCGCTGCTTTGGGCGGCTGGAGCAAGAAGACCAGAGGTTGAAGAAGCACTACGGCCGTTGGATGGACATCGTACGGTTAGTCGAGCTAGAATCGTGCATATTGACTAAGTTGACAAAGCCCTTCGTCCCCGTCAACTTAGTAGGCCCACTATATTGTGTCCCAGCTAGCAGGGGGAGTATTCATTTTTTGTGCGTAATAAGGAGGCACTTCCTTGCGTGCGAAGATATAGCTGGTGGGTCCGAACTTTCAGCGGCGGTAACGTTTTTTCGCAAAATACAGAGGCCGTTTCGGTGGGTCCCAGATATCAGGTGGAGGAAATCATTATTTTGCGCGTAATAAGGAGGCATTTCCTTGCGTGCGGCCGTGGACCCAGCTGTCAGCCTCTCCACGTACAGTCCACTTCAGATGCATGTCGGTCATTGACCACGCTAACCACGCCACGCTGAGAGCACCAGGGCGGTGGACGATGGCGAGGCCTAGGAAGGGAACGACACGGAGGCAGGGAAGACTCGGCCGTTGTTTTTGTTTCCTGCGCGGAGGGGAGTACGACTGTACGAGGGTTTACTGGTTCGTCTGCCGTCGCCGGAGAATAACAGCAGGTGTGGGTGAGTAGAGGGATGGCTAGGCCAGTGATGGGAGTACAGTGGGGCGGTGAGGCCTGCGCGGCAGCACAGCCGGCCGCGGGGAGGAGGGAGCAGGCAGTCCCGCCGGTGCTTGTTTGAGCGGGTGGAGCAGGAAGAGCAGAGATTGAAGAAGCACGACGGCCGTTGGATGGACATCCAACAGTATACAGGCCATCTGTGGAAAGTCTCAAATCTGTGGAAAACAGCATACAGACCATCTGCCATTATTTCAAATAATTTACAGCCCATTTGCTAATTCTTATGGGTTTTTTTGGAGCCCATATTCTTTATGTTAGCATTAAAGCCCATATTCTGGCCACGGTTAAAAAATTATACGAAATTTTGCATATGTCGGTGCAGTCTGAACTGTTTTTAATCCCGAAATTTCGAGCCACATTCAGACTGATTTTAAAAATAAATATATATCAATATAAAATCCAATAAATCGTCCACGCATAAAAATCAATGCAATTTAAAATCTCGAAATGAAAAAAAGATATTTGAAAATAATTGCCGCTTTGAGGTGTTTTAGAAATGTACAGCCCATTTCTCAGTACTCATAGGCCATTTTCTCGGCCAGCCGAATGAAGCTCTCCTTGTCTTGAAAGATTTGTAGCCCAGCAGGCCTGATAAAGTGACTTACTTGACAAATCACAAAAGAACTGGGCTAGCCATTTTCAGAAAGAAAAAAAACTACTGGGCTGGTCTGTGGTAAACATAAAAGGAAAGGCTGTCTAGACAGGCCAGAGTGTCCTGCACAGCCCAGTTGACACCTTGCTTTCGTCTCAAAAACAAATTAGATAAATGCCACTCCAATTATGGCGATTCGTAAAAATGCCAGTGCAATTTCCAAACTTTGAAAAATGCCACTGCAATTTTTGCAAACTTTGAAAAACGCCACTGCAGTTTGGAAACTTTGAAAAACGCCACTCCAGACTTCGAAAAATGCCGCTAAAATGGCATGAAATGGCATTTTTCAAAGTTTGGAAATTGAAGTGGCATTTCTCGGATACACCGGATTTGGAGTGGCATTTATCAAATTAACCCAAAACAAAAATAACTGGGCGAGCTGCTGGGTCCCTGGTGTCAGCCGCTCGTTGTGCAATTCTCTCGTTTATTGACTACGTTGACAATGGCATGGGACCCAGATGTCAGAAATCCACTAGGAAGAGCCATTTTTTATTGGCTTGAAATAAGGAGGCACTTGCTTGCGTACTGCCATGACCTTGGCGGGTCCCTGCTGTCATCCTCTCCACGTATAGTACCAGTTAGTCGTGCTTCAAAACTGATCGGCACGCCATTAAAAAAATAAAGGTCGATAACTAATGCGGCACCTCGGGCCAACGCGGCCAGATCGCATTTTGCATGACAAATTACACACCATGTTTTGTTGACATGTGGTCCCGTTCCAACATATCAGAGAGACGACGGCGAGTAGGAGGAGTATTTCCGAACGGACATGTAGGCCGGGGCGCCTCTTCATGAACCGTGGCAAACTCGCAACCGTCCACCGACTCTTCGCCTTTCCCTCTCGATTTGGAACTACTGTCGCACGCTCTTCCTCTCCCCCCTCCATTTTCCTTCAGCCCTTCACCCTTTCTTCTGCCATTGTTCGATCGTCTTCTCCATGGAGGGAACAGGCCGGAAACGACCCCGTTATTCTTGCCCCGATCTGAAAGATGACGTGGTGGAGGAACTCATTGATCGGTGCGACGTCATCACCTCGGCTAGCATGGCAGGTTCATTCAAGCCCATTCTCGACTCAATTAATAACATCATTACAAAGAACCCAAGAGTCAAGGAGCGGTTTGATCTCCCATATCTTCTTCGCCGTGACCCTGATGACTGGCGCCGGCACGACGGAGGCCTCGCCCTGTGCCAGTTGATGCCGCTTGATAATGATATGTATGATGTTAAGATGCCATCGCTTGAGGGCAAGGCTTGGGCGGGCACAAATGGAGATTGGGTTGTTTACATTGGGTCCAACTGCGAGTAGGAACTTGTGAATGTGTACACTTGTCACCGGGTTCCACTTCCAAAAATCTCAGCACACTGCCCAGAGGTTGAGCACACCTGTAATGTACGCACGTTCAAATACGATCATGGTGACTGTCTTCTACGGAAGATAGCAATTTGTCGAGTTCCCAACTGCTCTTGGAATTACAACAACCATCAAGTTGTTGCTATCTTCGACAAGCTTGTTGCCGTCCTTCGTGGTTCGACTCGATGGATATTGC
Organism: Triticum urartu; assembly: GCF_003073215.2. Taxonomy (NCBI): domain Eukaryota; kingdom Viridiplantae; phylum Streptophyta; class Magnoliopsida; order Poales; family Poaceae; genus Triticum; species Triticum urartu. The sequence goes on along the minus strand of NC_053025.1, from coordinate 540,445,532 downwards.
TCAAAAATCAGTTTCTATACACGGATGAGTACTGTGATGCAATTCAATACGAGGGCCTTGTGTTTGCTGCCACCACTCGTGGCATTGATTTTGCATGGCATCCTAATAGTTTTGGTACGTTTGTCTTCCACCATAATTATAATTGTTTCATCCACATGCATGCGGGTTAGCAAGTTTCCCCTTACTAATTAACCTTCTTCTTGTATTTCCAAGGTCCTGTGAACATCCCACCACCTATACTTGAAAATTTTTATAACCAAGGGGGAGATGACTATGGTGATGATCATGGGCATGAGGACGAGCAGTGCCGATATACTCTATGGCGCCTGGCAACTAATTCCGATGGATCACCTCTTCTTGTGTGTATACAGCCCACTGATGATGTTACTGCTAAGGAAGCAGGTGTCTCCCATGGTCGCACTCTCCGGACCTATTCCAACACCCGTTGCATGGTATTCGGAATGGATACTAGTGTGCTAGCGCTAACTCCTTCTCCCTGGCACAGAATTGATAGTCTTGGAGAAAACTTGTTCTTCCTTTGACAAAACTATCCGATGATGGTGAAAGGCGATCCAACTGCTGTTGACACATTTATGAGAAGCAACTGTGTCTATACCTTGGACATTTGGGTGGTTCCCTACCCTCGTACTGATATAGTAGGCCGCTTCAGCCTGGATGATCGGTCCTGCGTTGGTCTCCAGATCGACAACAGATGGCCCGTCCCAGAGAATCACTTGTGGTTCAAAGCAAGCGTTTCCAACGCCGCGGAATGGTTGAGTTGAAGTTCATTTCATGGCTTGTTATTTGTTGTGTGGTGAAAACTTTAGTATTTATAATGTATCCTCATTGTCAATGTGGGTTGATGACCTGTTTTATGTAATAAAATGATATGCCTGTGATAAACTTACTAAATTTATGAATGGCTTTCGAGTCGCTTCTCTAAATTTGTACTAGCTTCACATGCTTCGTGCGTCGGGAGGGTGTTTTTACTGTAGCCATATGTTAATGTGTTCGTTGTACGTAACCAGCACCTCGAATCCTCGATACTAGTATACTATATACTAGTAGGAGTAAGTAGTAGGAGTAGTAGGGTGGCATGGGCCAGAACAAGCATTCACGTCCAGGAGTACAACACACGCCACCACCACGACATCCATCTGACACCATATTATTTCTTGGAGTCCGTGCTAGAGCAATCTCTTCAATCTCATCGTTTCTCTAACTCTAGCCATCGCGCAGCGAGCGAGGTGGGGGTTTGCCGATAGTCGGTTTCCTTAACTGCGGTCCCACTTGTAAGGCCAACTCCAACGCACGACCCCAAACGGACCTCCGTTTTGCACGAACTCCAACGATAATTTTGACTAGAAAAGCAAGACCAAAGAAAACAAGAACCACAAGAATACATTTTACTACTCCTGTAAGTTGGATTAGTGCCTTCTCGATGCATTCATTTTTGATCTGCGGAGGCTCGATCTTGCGTGCTTCTTTCTTCTTCGAGTGTAAAGAAGTAGACGTTGCTTCCTCGCATCTAGTCTCATGTCTAGCCTCTATTCTAGTAGGAGTATCAACAAGTGCACTAATCTCATCCGAGAGCAGAACCGAAGATTTGGTCGGGTTCTTCCTCCTTTTGCCGACACGTGGGACATCCAGCATCCAGGTCGTGTCATGAAAGAAAATAGAGTGGTAGTTGAAGCCACGAGATGTGCATCTTGGGTTAAACTGTAAATAGAATCTTACTACTATTGAGTAACTCCAAAAGCGGCCACCGACGATCTTTATTGGATTTGTTTTTCATCACCAACACGTCGAGGTGAAAGATGTGCAAGTTCAGTGGGTCCTCTTGCGTTTTCACTGACATGTGGGGCCGCATGTGAGCAAACATACGATGGGCTCCGCGCGTCCGCTGGCTGGCTGAGAAGAGAGCTAGAGGAGGGCTGAGCACGGACTGCGGGAAATTTGTTCTACGTACCTCGATATAGGCTCGATATAGTGGGGTGGCATGAGCCATAACTCAGTAGCATTCACGTCTAGTAGTACGGCACACGCCACCCACACGAGTCCCATCCGACACCAATTTTCTTGGAGTCCGTGCTACATCCATCTCTTCTCCCTCCTGTTTTCTCAGCCATCGCGCGATGGGCGGGGTGGGGGTTTGCCGATAGTCGGTTTGCTCAACTGCGGTCCCACTTGTAAGTGAAAATGCAACACCGCATGCATTCCCGCTTGAGCGGCGTGCCGGACCAACCGTGTGGGGGTGCGACGCGAACACGGCAGGCTTTTCCTTTTGAACTCGTAACTTGTAAAATTTGGTTCTCCTCCATGGCGCGACCGATAGATAGAAAATAACGATTTTGCCTAGAGTAATGAGAAGTTTGGTTCTGGCGCTGTTCATGCATGGAGTATGTACGAAAATTTTGAAGTTGATGCGAAAGGTAAGATAATTACTGTAGTATCATATACTACTACATGGATTCGACGGAAAGATAAAAATACATACGGATCCATCAACGTTCAACAACATCCTCACGCCCTAGTGCGCCGGGTCACCAAATGACGTGTGAGGAGCAGCGGCATTGGCGGCGAGCTCAACGTGCTTCTGAACAGTGCCGTCCAAGGTTGCCCTGCGCTCCAAGAAGGCCAGCGTCCTATCGTCCTCCTCTTGCATGTAGTAGTCCTTGTGGACGATTTGCGTGTAGACATGGGTGATTATGTCGATGGTGTCTTGCTGCGCCAGGCGCTGCGCGGCGAGCGCGACCTCGAGGTGGACATTCTCTGGCGCGACGGCGGGCAGTCGCAGGGCCACCAGTGCGTCGAAGAGGTTGTTACCATAGTGGCCGTTGAGGGTGGCGGGCATCGCAGAGCCTGGGCGTGTCGGCTGGAGGCTTACGTCAAAGTCATCCGCAAGCTTCTTGACGACAGTGAACTTGTCGAGGAAACCGACGAGGACCTCGTCAAACAAGGAGAAAAAGCTATCGTCCAAGCGGCCCCTCGCCCTGGCGGCCTCAAGCAATACTACCTGGAGACGTTCCTCGGTGCTGGGCCGCAGGCCGGCGTCGTGGACCATCTGGCACAGCCGGCTGATGCTCGCGCTCATCGCCTCCATGGGTCTAGCGTAGCTTCTAGTCAACTGATCTTACGATTCGAGTTATCACTCAGCCCTTGGTTAGCGTGCGTAGGTGCGTAGGATTTCGTACTACTCCTCGGCCCTCTACTGCACCTGCCTTTGGCTGTATGATAGGTGGGCCAGCCACCCCCTGGGGCCACGTGTCATTCACCCAAAGGAAGTTGTCGTAAGTCAATGAAGCTACGTCCCCCTCCGTGCCGGTGCAGTATAGTCATCTCACTAGACCTCTAGTTGGGGCCAAACGAGAGAAGTTTGATGTTTACTGGTTTATTGGTCCCCTTTGCATTTTGCGCCAAGTTTTGACCTTTGATTTAACTAATAAAATGTTAATGCATGTAAACAAAAATGTTGTGTAAGTCACCTTACGAAAACCAAATAATCCCAAAATACTTAGGCACGGTGCATTAACTCCCTCCTTGTTTCTTATTTCGTGACATATCAACCAATGAGAGATGTGGGCCGTGCATGCTTTCAATGACTTGAGACTACCAAACATGACATGCAGTGTTTAGTTCATTGCATGTAATCCTATTAGTACTCTAGTTAGGAGTAGCAAAAAAACATTAAGTTCTCTCGCCGATAGGAATAAAACACCATGTATTTATTTACAGAGGGAGTAGTACATTTTTGGTGACATGCATTACTAGATATTGCTAGTCAAATACTAAAATCCAGATGGACATGGTAGTACTCCTAAATCCAGACGGTGGTGCTACTAGTACTAGTAGTAGTACTACCAATGTAGGAGTAGTAGTAGGAGTACTAGCATTGTACTATCTATTGGTCAAATTATTACATGCTGCTCCTCATAGTGAAGTGACAAGACCCTGCGCCGGAGATGACACCTGAGTATAGGCGCCGTGTTCGGCATACCATAGTCAGCCTCACCGTCTGCAGTCACTATCATCATGGCTGTAGAGCTAGCCTGCTTACAACTAGCCATGTTCGACATAATTTCTCGTGCGTAGATGCCTGTGCATTGCACGGAACACCAAGATTGGGGGTGGACGGCTCCGGCAGCGGCAATCGCGCCAGATTTTTCCACGGCCTTCTACTCCTAGATGTGGTGGGGAGGAGATGAGGCTGATTGTGAGAGACAAGGAGTTGTTTGTAAATAGGGAACAAGTGCGGGCATCTTTTTGCAAAAATGGAGAAGCTTGGTTTGTATGCGTCAGATCTAGATCCGACGGCTATTGGTGAAAGATGGGAGGCACAACATCATCACCAACTCAGGACCTGTTTGATTTGCAGGATTTTGAAAATGCAGGAATAGGACACGGCAATATTACAAGTTTCAAACTGATATTACAAATGTTAGGAGTAATGTTGCACCTACGAAGAGGGAATTACTAGGAAGTTTACGTAAGAACTTTCGTTACTTTAGGTGGATGCAGTATTATCGTACAAACTAAAATCCACCGCCCTGACAAGTCACTAATGGGAAAATAAGTTTTCGAATCTCTGGCCACTTGATGTTTCAAAAAAAAATTCAGCTTCTGCGGAGAAATGAGCTCCACCGTGTACCCGCGCGGGTGTGGCTGGGCACGAAGCGTGAGTACGTGCACAGTGCACCTATTCTCTTCTTGTATATGTACACCACCTACGTGGGGTTGTTTGAGAGAGATACAAACCTAGAGAGATATAGTGTGTGGGTTCTTGAGAGTTTTTTTTGTGGGGGGGTCAATCAAAAAATTTAACATATGCAATGTGTGTGAAATAGAGTCCTGGATATAACATATATATATATAGAGGGGGCGATCCACGAGAAGAGAGTGGAGGTATCATCGGCTTGAGGTGTCCATAGAATCGAAGAGAGGGATGATGTGTGTGTGTGCGCGCGCGCGTGATCGATAAAGAGTGCCATCGAATTTGTGTGTGCCCACGTCAAAGATATAGAGTGGCTGGCCTACTGGAACTTGAGATGGGACATGTGCAGTTTGTCTCTATGGCATGGATACCTACCTACAGCGGTCAACTATCGGTGTGTGGTGGGGGAAGAGGGAGTCCCAATTAACTATAGAGGTACAATGGCTGGTATATGTGTGGAGGAGGAGAGAGGCCTACCTCATGTATTAAGGAGATCGGTCTACCTCATGTATTAAGGGAGATCGATCGGCATCCATGCATATGTGCAGGAGATGAATAAGGTTGGCAGAGAGACAGAGCTAGAGTGTTGGAGGGGGTGGTAGTGGAGTTGCTTCTAACAAATGGTGGGATAGGCTTGCTAGACAAACGGAGGGCACGCCCGCAATATCAATAAGAGAGGAGATGGCTGCTTGTTGTCTGTGCACGTGTGTGTGAGAGACGGGTCAGGAGGCATGCACGAATGATGAGGGGGGACGATGTGGCTGTGGTAAGTAGACGTAACTACATAGGAAGATAAATCGCCCTTTGTAAGAGAAATGAGAGACATAACTTGTGAGGTACGTCGATCGATGGGGGGGTAGTTAAAGTCGATCTAGGTATATGTTGGGAGATTGATCGGTATACATGCATGTGTGTGTTAGAAGCAAATGAGGCACAAGGAGAAGGATAGAGAGAGAGGGATGCATGTAGGAGGTGGTACGAGAGGCATACTATATCGAGGGGGGAGTGTGCGAGTACGAGAACGATGAAAAGAGTGGTGGGAGTGAGGCATGGATGGTGACAAGAGAAGAGGGGAAGCTTGTGTTTGTGCTAGGCACACCTGGCTAGAGAGGCATATCGATCGATGTGTGCCGTAAAGAAGGAACTGGGGGGCCTACACACACCGTGGGTGAACGACCTAAAGTGAAAAGACAAATTTGCGCGATGGAGCTACAGAATGCCGAGGGAGGGTGAGAGGGATGCGGGCATGTGCATGCACAAGAGAAAGTTAGCGCTAGCTACAAAGATAAGAGGGTTGTGTGGGTGTAAAAGACGAATAGAGATCATATATACTTCATTATAAAAAGCGGATATTTGAATAATTTATCATAGTGTTTCAAACCGACGGATGTGTGAATATATATAACGGTGATACACATGGTGTGGTTATGAACATGGTATACTACATTTAATATATTTTATCTCTACTCTTATAAAAAATGGAGTTGTTGATGATGGTGTGCCTGCCATCCTGCATTATAGGCCGTCTGATTTATATCTGGCGGATAGCAAGGAAACTATGATGGTTGAAGTTGGCAACAATCATGATCGTTGTCGGTGTCAAAACCGGCGGATCTCGGGTAGGGGGTCCCGAACTGTGCGTCTAAGGCGGATGGTAACAGGAGGCAGGGAACACGATGTTTTACCCAGGTTCAGGCCCTCTTGATGGAGGTAAAACCCTACGTCCTGCTTGATTTATTCTTGATGATATGAGTATTACAAGAGTTGATCTACCACGAGATCGGAGCGGCTACACCCTAGAAGCTAGCCAATGGTATGATTGTATGTTGTCCTACAGACTAAAACCCTCCGGTTTATATAGACACCGGAGAGGGCTAGGGTTACACAAGGTCGGTTACAAAGGAGGAGATCTACATATCCGTATTGCCAAGCTTGCCTTCCACTCCAAGGAGAGTCCCATCCGGACACGGGACGAAGTCTTCAATCTTGTATCTTCATAGTCCAACAGTCTGGCCAAAGGTTATAGTCCGGCTGTCCGGATACCCCCTAATCCAGGACTCCCTCAATAGCCCCTGAACTAGGCTTCAATGACAATGAGTCCGACGCGCAATGTTGTCTTCGGCATTGCAAGGCGGGTTCCTCCTCCGAATATACCATGGAAGAATTTGAATACAAGGATAGTGTCTGACCCTGCAAAATAAGTTCCACATACCACCGTAGAGAGAATAATATTTCCACAAATCTAATCTGCTGACACGTTTTGGCAACATGACATCATGCCATGGCCCGGTGATTATTTGAACCATTTTTCTTTAACCAGCCATGCCCATAACGTGAGGCGGTTTCTTGACACGTCTTGTCAAAGCAGAGATCGTGTTCCCCTAATTATGGGATTCTCATCAATACGGTCGTGGGTAACCCAACTGTGCCTAGGACTCCTAGATTTTAGGCAAGTCCCAAATGGCCACTAGGAGGACGCTTGATATTCACCCTCCTTATAAAGGGACAAGGCTTTTACTTTTTTCCCTCCCGTGCTCAATCGAATCCTTCCCCCGCCTCGAGTTCTAACACCCAAAGCCCAGGTCAGGTGCTTCGGACCTTCAATCATGTCCGGATCTAGCCTTCAAGGCCAGTGGATGCCCTCCTCTGTTACGGAAGAGGATATCAAGAAGTTGAGGGAGGCCAGATACCTGACCGCCGAGGTTTCGCATCGGCTGCCTGCCCGAGGGCAGGTCGTCCCTACTCCCGAACCCAACGAGAACATTGTGTTCATCTCCCACTTCCTCCGAGGTCTAGGCCTCACTCTGGATCCCTTCGTTAGGGGTTTGATGTTCTATTACGGGCTAGATTTCCACGACCTATCCCCGAACTCCTTTCTCCACATCTCGGCATTTATTGTCGTATGTGAGGCCTTCCTCCACATTACCCCTCACTTCAGCCTGTGGCTCAAGACCTTTGACGTGAAGCCGAAGATGGTTGAGGGGCAGCATGTAGCGTGCGGAGGCGCATTAATAAGCAAGATCGCTGGAGCTCCATGGCCAAAGGGTTCCTTTCCAGAGGTGTCCGGATTATGGCAACGGGAGTGGTTTTACATCACAGCTCCCAGAAGTGCCAAGTGGGTGGCTGCCCCCGCTTTCCGCTCGGGCCCTCCACCACAACTGATTTCATGGATTAGCAGAGGGCTGAGCTGGGGCCCAGTCAAGGACGTGCCTATATTGCGGAGCCGTATTCAAGATCTCTTCGAAGGAGATTTCAGTCTGGTTACGGTGGTGCAAGTCATGCCGGTTCGTCGAGTCCAGCCTTGCAAACATCGGCCCCTCCGCATGTGGGAGTTCAACCCAGAAGGACCGCGCACTATTCAGAATTTCCTCGGCCTGACGCACGAGGAGATGTATAAATCATTCTTCGGACCCCAAATAGAGTGTCCGGATACTACCGAGGACGTGGGCCTGAGCAGCAACCGCACCGCCGACCAAGTAAGTAATCCTCTATCCGAACACAACGTCTTTCATTTATCATGACGTCATTCCGAGAAATCGCTCTTTGACCAGGACTGGCTAACAAAGGCGAAGATGATTCGGTGTTCGGTCCCCCTTCCTGAGGGTTTGGACAATCCGGTACTGGAAAAGATGCTCGAGCTAGCGCCCTGCCCGGCGCCCTCAAAGGAAGATAAAGGGGGGAATAATGAGGGCAAAAGCGGGCCCCACCGCTACCAATTCCCATCGAGGGAATAAGTGCCTCCATGAAGGAGGATAACCAAGGGGAAGAATCTGACATTCTCTTGCTCCGGGGAAGGAAGAGGACTGCCTCTGAAGAGCCGGAAACCAAGGCTTCCAAACGGGAGAAGAAGTCTCCACCAGAGGGTCCTGCCTCGGAGGGTGCTCTCGCCGCACAAAGTCCATGCGGGGATCAGGCCTCTAACGAGCCGTAAGTGATAAAAAAATTCTTAATAGTAAAGATATTATACCTTACTTCCACGGAAAATAACCGAAGCGTTTATCTTGCAGTTCGGATCTTAGCCCTTCTCAACAGAGCTCATCTTCGGGGGATCTTCTTCCGGAGATGATGGAGAGTGAAACGCCTCCCCCGGACTCCCCCGCTCAAGAAGCGGGTGACCTTGAGGTGTCATCACGGAGGGCCTCCCCGGGTCCGGTGAGGCCAGAAGATAATCCTATGGTCACCCGAAGTCCCCAGTATCTGGCCCTTGAAGAGGGTAAACAAAAGAGTCCGGCGCCGTTTGGTATGCGGTCGGACGCACTGAGGGATCTGCTGATGTGAGCGACCATCTCGGAAGAACACCATATGTTGATGGGCATGGTGATGGAGAGGATTTCATCCGCCGAAAGCGGGTTGCATGACACCTTTATGAGTCTACTAACGGGCTTTGAGGTACGTAAAATGATATACATTTGTGATAGTACCGCACATTTTTAGGTGTGCCCTGTGTAGGTAGTAGCCCCTGAGACTCTGGTTGTCGCCGAGAATGGCGGCAAACAGAGGATCATAGTCCCAGGTAATGACCATACCGCTTTTATGTGCAGGTGGTGGAAGCTCCGGTGGCTAGCCGGACTAATGAGTTTGCCGAACTAAAGCGGCAAATGGATGCGGCAGATGCCGACATCGAGCTTGTTAACAAGCGGCTTGACGAGGCATGGGGTAAGTGATGTTTTCTGGTGAATGTCACATAGGAAGAGCAGCATGATGCCAGTATCTTTAATATGTTGTGACTGCATATGGAGCTGCCACCGTGGAGACCCTTCGGGCGGAACTTGCCCGAGCCAAAGAACAAGCAAGGAGTAGTAATGCGGCTGCTTTGAAGGCGGCCGAAGAGTTGAGAGCCGAGAAGGCCGCGCATTGCGATAGCAAAGAGAAAATGGCCAAGATGGCTGTAAAGTTAAAAGACACTGCCGACCATTGCCAGTTCCTTGAAGAAGAAAACCGAGCAAAGGCGACGGACCTTGAAAAGGCCATGATGGCGACCAAAGACACCCGCTCTGCTATGAGAGCGAAGAAGGAGGAGCTGCGTGAAGCCAAGGATATTGTGGCTGGGAAGCCCTTTATGCTGTGGAGGAAGTTCGAAGATCCGTGGTATGCCCCTCTGGATCAGCTGTGGAGTTCGGCAGACGCATATCTGGACTTGGCGGCGAGCGCGGTCGATGCGACCGAATACTTCCGAGATCAAATGGATCATGAAGTGGACACGTTGTTCTGGTCGCAGTTTAACGTTCCAGAGCGTCCGCTTCCATTGACTGGTCGGCTAGCCGAATGGGCCGAACTCAATAGGTTGTCCGGACTCGCCATGAGGTCTGTCGTGGATCAGCTGTGGCCGGAAAGGCCAAAGCCGAACAGCTATTTTAGCCTGGTGCAGCAGTTCCTTGGTGCGGTGTCGAGCATCAATGCGATGAAGAGGTCGGCATGCATAGAGGGCTCGCGGATGGACCTTGCCCGTGTCAAAGCATACTGGGCGGAGATGGATGCTACCACTGTTGCGGCGCAGGGTTCGGCCATAGGCCGAGTGGCTGCCGAGCACTATTTTGAAGAAGTTCTTGAGGGTGCTCATTTGATAGAGGCCCGGTGCTCGAAGAATATTATGTTTGAGTGACATGTATTCCCATTGTAAAAACAATGTTTTATTAAATTTATCAAGGCTGAATTACTTGTGCCCAAAAGTATTGTGATGCCTCCTGTGCGGCCGTTTATGTATACATGTATATAACCTGAAAGATTGCAGTCGTCGGCTTCAGCCCCCACGCATATAATGCGGGGGTGTTTGCAGAAGACGCGTGTTTACACTTAACCCAATGTCTTGGTTCTAATAAGGAGGTGATAGCGCAGCGAACTAGGCAACCAGACTATAATGCTTTAACACTTTCACTTAGCCATAGGAGTTTGACAGTGGGGCTACTATATAGCCCCTGGTGGCTCCGCACTCACCCGAATTCGGGGTGCGTACATGCCTGACTGGGAAACGGCCCTTCGTTAAGGCAGGGGAATTCTAAGATTCTGATGGGTCATCGAGTGGTTGACCAGTCTCGCGCTATATCATGACAGTCTGTTTTCGGCTTTCTCTACTGAGGTGCTCGTTCGGATGAACCAGGGCACAATCCCAGTAGTTCTCCTGGTGCCGCCTTAGCCGATAGAGCGGAACGTAAGGCAGCAAAACACAGGAGCCGGGCAAACCCAATATTTTACCAAAGACATGATTCGGAGCTGATGCATATAAGGCCAAACTCGCGACGCCGAACACTCCCTAAGGTATTCGGTCTTTATGGTGTAAACCGGGCCTAAACAGTGCCCTTTGTAAGAAGCCCCTGGTGTCCAGGTACGTGCATTGTTTTGGCGTGGCCACATGCCAAGACGTCAGCATCCTTCTCAATTGTACCGAGAATCTGAGGGATGTGTATCAACAAGAGACAGTAAAAAAGGTTGACACAGGGTCTTAATCTAAAGAGAATCCTTGGAACGGGTCCCTGCTGCACGTCTGCGCCTGTGTCTCCGTTGTGCCGTATCCTGGACGGGTGTAGCACGATAGTCATCTGTAAAAGAGAGGAACTTAGGTGAAAAGTTGTCGTGCAAAAAGGTAGGTTATATTAAACAAACCATGTACAATTCAAGATGAGCAAAAATTGCCACTTGTTTACGCGCGTGGAGCCCCTTGTTTTAATAACAGGGGTGTGGCTGTCGAACCTGTATGGATTACATATAGCTGCGCCGGACTCGTCTGACCGTGTCCATGGTCTTGACGACCTATCAAATGCTTTAGTTGGTGAGGCCGTTTTAGTGTGTGGCTGCCAAGGCAGTCACACTCTCTTCGGCGCGCAAGGATCGCTCAATATTTCCACTTACTGTAATAATGCCACGTGGACTGGGCATCTTAAGCATGAGGGAAGCGTAATGCGGTATTGCGTTGAAGCGAGCAAAAGCTTTGCGTCCGAGTAGTGCTTGATAGCCACTTTGGAACGGAGCAATGTGGAAGGTTAAATTTTCGCTACGGAAGTTATCGGGGAAGCCGAATATAACCTCTAGTAGCAGGGAGCTCGTGCAATGAGCCCCTGAGCCTGGCGTTACTCCTCTAAAGGTAGTATTGCTGTGGCGAATTTTTGTTGGGTCTATCCCCATTTTGCGGATTGTGTCCTGATATATCAGGTTTAGACTGTTGCCGCCGTCCATCGGGACTCGTGTGAAGAGGTATCCATCAATTATTGGGTCTAATACCAAGGCAGCCCATCCTGCACGCCGGATACTTGCTGAGTAATCCCGATGGTCGAAAGTGATCGGTTGAGACGACCAGTGGCAGGACTCCGCGGTGACAGGCCCTTGGGCATATTTCTCTGGGAGTGCCGCTTTGTTTCTCCCCTTGATCACGTGTAACACATTTACTGTTTTGACTTCTGGTGGAAATTTCTTTTGTTCCCCAGTGTCTTGCTTGAGAGGCTCATCCTCGTCTTCGCTTGGTGTATCCTCCCCCTTGTGTACGGCATTGAGCTAGCCGGACTGCTTGAAGACCCAACATTCTCTATGGGTATGATTAGCGGGTTTACCAGGGGTGCTATGGATCTAACATATTTGGTCCAGAATTTTGTTTAGGCTGGACAGTTCGTCTCTGCTGCCTTTAGAGGGCGGCTTTTGCTGACCTGGCCGAGAGCTTCTGAATCCGGCGTTTACCGCCGTGCTCTTCGGGTTGTCTTCTTTATTCCGGCGCTTATTTTTGTTGCGTCGGGATTTCCCATTTCCATCCCTGTCTTCGGATGTATTTGGGTCGCTGGTGCTGCATCGGGCTAACCAGCTGTCCTCGCCCGCGCAAAAGCGGGTCATGAGGCTTGTTAATGCTGCCATTGTTCGCGGCTTTTCTTGGCTGAGGTGTCTGGCAAGCCATTCGTCACGAACGCTGTGTTTGAAAGCCACTAAGGGTTCGGCGTCCGGACAGTCGACTATTTGGTTCTTTTTAGTAAGAAACATATTCCAAAGCTTTCGGGCTGACTCTCTGGGCTGTTGAGTTATATGACTCAAATCGTCTGCATCCGGTGGTCGGACATAAGTCCCTTGAAAATTTGCCCGAAAAGCTTCTTCGAGCTCTCCCCAACTTCCGATGTTGTTTTCGGGGAGGCTTTTAAGCCAGTGCCGAGCTGGCCCTTTGAGCTTGAGGGGTAAGTACTTGATGGCATGGAGATCGTCTCCTCGAGCCATGTGGATAAGGAGGATGTAGTCCTCAATCCAGACCCCAGGGTCTACCGTTCCGTCGTACGCCTCTATGTTTACGAGTTTGAATCCCTCTGGAAATTCATGGTCCAGCACCTCATCGGTGAAACATAGGGGGTGTGCGGCACCCCTGTATCTGGGTGTACCGTGTTGTTCGGATGTTTGTTGTGTTGCATCGTATGCTGGAGCGCGCTTGCGTGGTCCATAGATGGATCTGGTTGCGCCGTCCTTTTGATGCGAGCCCTTGTGTGGATCGTGTATTGGCTTATGTGTGGTGTTGTTTGCCGCTCTATGTTGGCCGTGAGGTTGTCTATTCGGCCAGATGGCCGTTTTAATTTTTGGTTGCGGGGGATCTAAGGCCTCCTCATCGAATTCAGGTAGCAACTTCCGCTTCGGGTAGCTCTTGGTGGGGTGATTACCGCCGTACTTCGCTGCTGTGTTGAGTACTTTAATCCATCTGATTCTGAGTGTGTCTTGCGCAGCCTTGAGCCTTTGCTTCTGCTTTTTAGACTCCTCGCAGTGGCAACAAGCCTTTGACGGGCATTCTGTTGCTCCGGGTGTCTGTCCGGTGTGATGTCGTCCAGACTATTATCTTTGACAGAGTCGGGTTGATCGGTTTGATTCTCCGTGTTGCCGTGGTCCGGCGATGGTTCACCCTGCTCTAATGCTGGGTCTATATGATCGTTGTTTCTGCCGAGGCGGGATTTGGAGCGGCGCTTATGCCGCCACTTTGACTGCTTCTCGAGGGGACAACCCTTCATTGCGTCCTTCCGTTCCTCGTCATCATTTTCTTTTGGTGTGTCCACCATGTATACGTCATGTGATGAAGTGGGCGTCCAGTGCCCTGTGGGCAGTGGTTCCTGTTCGTCTCCTGCATCGTCGTCCATACCGTCGATGTCTTCGGAGTCGAAGTCGAGCATGTCGGTTAAGTCGTCGACAGTGGCTACTATGTGGGTGGTGGGTGGGCGGCGAATTTCTTCGTCATCCGCATCCCAATCCTGCCGAACATAGTTCGGCCAGGACTCTCCTGACAAGGAGAGAGACTTTAATGAATTTAGTATGTCACCGAAGGGCGAGTGCTGAAAGATATCCACGGAGGTGAACTCCATGATTGGCGCCCAGTCAGATTTGATAGGCACGGGCGGAGGCGGTTCGGAGTCCGTGGCCGGGGAAGGATCCGGTAGTTTGGCAACACGGCTCTCGTGAAGGGTAAGGTCGATATTCGGCTCGATCGCCGCTAAGGATACGGGCTCTGTGACGGGTCTATCCACCCGTCCATGGATGGCGCAACTGGCTCCGAATTGAGGCTCGGAGCGGCTGCCGGTGCAATCTCCTGAATACGGTCCGATGGTAGAGCTAAATCGTACTCATCGTGACCGTGTGGCGCACAAGGCAGGGGCTCAAATCCGTCGAAGATCAAGTCTCCGCGGATATCGGCCGCGTAATTTAAGCTTCCAAACCTGACCTGATGGTCAGGGGCGTAGCTTTTGATCTGCTCCATATGGCCAAGCGAGTTGGCCCGCAGTGCGAAGCCGCCGAACACAAAGATCTGTCCGGGGAGAAAAGTCTCACCTTGGACTGCATCGCTATCGATGATAGAAGGAGCCATCAAGCCTAACAGCGACGACACAGAGGAACTCTCAATGAAAGCACCAATGTCGGTGTCAAAACCGGCGGATCTCGGGTAGGGGGTCCCGAACTGTGCGTCTCAGGCGGATGGTAACAGGAGGAAGGGACACGTTGTTTTACCGAGGTTCGGGCCCTCTTGATGGAGGTAAAACCCTACGTCCTGCTTGATTTATGCTTGATGATATGAGTATTACAAGAGTTAATCTACCACAAGATCGGAGAGGCTAAACCCTAGAAGCTAGCCTATGGTATGATTGTATGTTGTCCTACGGACTAAAACCCTCCGGTTTATATAGACACCGGAGAGGGTTAGGGTTACACAAGGTCGGTTACAAAGGAGGAGATCTACATATCCGTATTGCCAAGCTTGCCTTCCACGCCAAGGAGAGTCCCATCCGGACACGGGACGAAGTCTTCAATCTTGTATCTTCATAGTCCAACAGACCGGCCAAAGGTTATAGTCCGGCTGTCCGGATACCCCCTAATCCAGGACTCCCTCAATCGTAGTTTCTTATTGAAATAGAGAAACGAATTCAAATTTAGTTCGAATTGCAGCGGTAGTATAGACATTTGGAATGCACTAAAATGTTGGTATGAGTAGGTTACATGCATTATACAGCAAGCGAAAAATTTAATCGGACATAACATGGATTCATACTCCCTCCTTCCATCTATATAGGGCGTAATGAGATTTTTAAGACCGCCTTTGACTATTGACAAGATTAATAGTACATGACATGCACAATGTGAAAATTATATCATTGAAAGAACCTTTCACAGACGAATTTAATGGTGTGCTTTGTGTAAGTTGCATGTCATATATCATTGCTCTAATATTTGGTCAAAGTTAGTATCGAAAAACGCATTAAGCCCTATATAGATGGAAGGAGGGAGTAGCTTTGAATAGCATTTGTATAGTAAAACGGGGCAAGACTCTCTCTTTGTGTGGTGTGAATAGTTTTATTTTTTTCGTTTTCTTTTTGGTTGAGGGAAGTCCGAATTGATTTGGTACGTACAAGTACAATATTACTACACGTTAGGCTTGTCCCTAAAATTCAACCCTCGTCTTGTTATATCCCGAAAATTCAGATATCGTGCTCCCAAAACTGGTGCCTTCACAACCCGCGCCTTGCTATCCCGAAATTACAACGCGTGTGAAAACTCCCTCCAGCTGCCAAATCCCGACACGTGAAATCCCCCTTCTAACCCTGAGCCGAAAGGGCCGCTAGTTCAAATCGGTGGGAGGTACTTTTGTAACACACCCTACATTTTGGACAAGCGCGTTCCTAAGTCATGCTTCACCCCCTCCCATCGCCCCCTTTTCGCCATTCGAAATCCCAGGTCGCCATAACCTCTCCGCTCCAGCCGCGAAACCCCACCCTCCTCCATCCACCACGTCACCGCTGCCCAGCCGGAACCTCTTCCCCGACGACGTCGTCCACCGCAATAGATCGACGTCCCTCGTCCACCTCCCCGGATGAGGATTCGTCGTCCATTTCGCTGTCCCGCCGGTTCAGCCGCCCCGTCCTCCACCTCCAAGGAGCTGCTCCAACGATCGCCTCATCTATCACGGCTACTCCATCCCCACAGCGTCGCCTTAACCTGCTCCACCGGAACCACAGCATCCTCACCGACTCCTCGGACGAAGCCGAGGCCTACTCGGCGCCACCAAAGAGGTTGTACACTCATCGCATAGCACCTTATCCTTAACTCGACCTCCCGCCGCCGACGGTGCTCCATCTCGCACCCCCATGGAGCGGCTACCTTGAAGCCCGCGCCGCGGGCGACATCTCCACGATGGCTCTTGTTGGGGATCGTAGCAGAAATTTAAAATTTTCTACGCATCACCAAGATCAATCTATGGAGTAATCTAGCAACGAGGGGAAGGAGAGTGCATCTACATACCCTTGTAGATCACTAAGCGGAAGCGTTGCAAGAACACGGATGAAGGAGTCGTACTCGTAGCGATTCAGATCGCGGTTGATTCCGATCTAAGTGCCGAACCACGGCGCCTCCGTGTTCAACACACGTGCAGCCCGGTGATGTCTCCTACGCCTTGATCCAGCAAGGGGAGAAGGAGAGGTTGGGGAAGACTCCATCCAGCAGCAGCACGACGGCATGGTGGTGAAGGAGGAGCGTAGCAATCCTGCAGGGCTTCGCCAAGCACCTGCGGGAGAATAGGAGGACTTGGGAGAGGGGGAGGGCTGCGCCAGAACTTGGGTGCGGCTGCCCTCCCACCCCCCACATATATATAGGGGCAAGGGAGAGGGCCGGCCCCCTCAGATCCAATCTGAGGAGGCGGCGGCCAGGGGGGTTGCCTTGGCCCCCAAGGCAAGGGGGCGCGCCCCTTTAGGGGTTCCCAAACCTAGGCGCATGGGCCCTAGGGGAGGGCGCCCAGCCCACTAAGGAGCTGGTCCCTCTCCACACACAGCCATAGGGCTCTGGGGCAGGTTGGACCCTCCCGGTGGACCCCGAACCCTCCAGTGGTCCCGGTACAATACCGGTACCCCCCGAATATTCCGGTGACCGTATGATGGACTTCCCATTATATTAAATCCTTTACCTCCGGACCATTCCGGAACTCCTCGTGACGTCAGGATCTCCATCCGGGGACTCCGAACAATATTCGGTAGACCACGTACATACTTTCCCTATAACCCTAGCGTCATCGACCTTAAGTGTGTAGACCTATGGCTCGGGAAACCATGCAGACATGACCGAGACAAACTCTCGCGGTCAATTAACCAACAGTGGGATCTGGACCCATGTTGGCTCCACATGTTCCACGATGATCTCATCGGAATGAACCACGATGTTGAAGGATTCATCAATCCCGTAATTCAATCCCTTGGTCCAGTCGGTATATTGTACTTGCCCGAGATTCGATCGTCGGTATCCCGATACCTTGTTTAATTTCGTTACCGGCAAGTCTCTTTACTCGTTCCGTAACACATCATCCCGTGATCAACTCCTTGGTCACATTGTGCACATTATGATGATGTCCTACCGAGTGGGCCCAGAGATACCTCTCCGTTACACGGAGTGACAAATCGCAGTCTCGATTCGTGCCAACCCAACAGATACTTTCGGATATACCTGTAGTGAACCTTTATAGCCACCCAGTTATGTTGTGACGTTTGGCACACCCAAAGCACTCCTATGCCTACGGTATCCGGGAGTTGCACAATCTCTTGGTCTAAGGAAATGATACTTGACATTAGAAAAGCTATAGCATACGAACTACATGATCTTGTGCTAGGCTTAGGATTGGGTCTTGTCCATCACATCATTCTACTAATGATCTGATCCCGTTATCAACAACATCCAATGTCCATGGTCAGGAAACTGTAACCATCTATTGATCAACGAGCTAGTCAACTAGAGGCTTACTAGGGACATGGTGTTGTCTATGTATCCACACATGTATCTGAGTTTCCTATCAATACAATTCTAGCATGGATAATAAATGATTATCATGAACAATGAAATATGATATAATAACTAATTTATTATTGCCTCTAGGGCATATTTCCAACAGTCTCCCACTTGCACTAGAGTCAATAATCTAGTTCACATCGCCATGTGATTAACACTCACAGGTCACATCGCCATGTGACCAACATCCAAGAGTCTACTAGACTCAATGATCTAGTTCACATCACTATGTGATAAACACTGAAAGAGTTCTGGGTTTGATCATGTTATGCTTGTGAGAGAGGTTGTAGTCAACGGGTCTTGCCATATTCAGATCCCTATGTATTTCGCAAAACTTTATGTCATATCGTAGATGCTGCTACCACGTTCCACTTGGAGCTATTCCAAATTGTTGCTCCATTATACATATCCGGTATCTCTACTCAGAGCTATCCAGATAGGTGTCAAGCTTGCATCGACGTAACTCTTTATGTCAAACTCTTTATCACCTCCATAACCGAGAAACATTTCCTTATTCCTCTAAGGATAATTTTGACTGCTATCTGGTGATCCACTCCTAGATCACCTTTGTACCCTCTTGCCAGACATGTGGCAAGGCACACATCTGGTGCGGTACTCAGCATGGCATACCGTATAGAGCCTATGACAAGAGCATAGGGGACGACCTTCGTCCTTCCTCTTTCTTCTGACATGGTCAAGCTTTGAGTCTTACTCAACTTCACACCTTACAACTCAGGTAAGAACCCCTTCTTTGACTGATCTATTTTGAACTCCTTCAAAAACATGTCAAGGTGTGTGTTCTTTGAAAGTATCATCAGGCGTCTTGATCTATTTCTATAGATCTTGATGCCCAATATGTAAGCAGCTTTATCCAGGTCTTCCTTTGAAAAACACTCTTCAAACAACCGTTTATGCTTTCCAAAAATTCTACATTATTTTGGATCTACAATATGTCATCCACATATACTTATCAGAAATACAAGTTTCTATCAAACATTGTATAAACCTAAAAGCTTTGATCACTCTATCAAAGCATGTATTCTGACTCCGAGATGCTTGCTCTAGTCCATAGAAGGATCGCTGGAGCTAGCATACCTTTTAGCATCCTTAGGATTGACAAAACCTTTTATTGTATCACATACAACCTTTTCTTACGAAAACTGGTAAGTAAACTTGTTTTGACATCCATCTGTAAGATTTCATAATCGAAAAATACAGCTAATGCTAACATGATTCCGACGGACTTAAGCATCGCTACGGGTGAGAAATTCTCATCGTAGTCAACTCCTTGAACTTGTGAAAAGACTCTTTCCCACAAGTCGAGCTTCATAGACGGTAACATTACCGCCCACGTCTGTCTTCTTCTTAAAGATCCATTTATCTCAATGGCTTGCCGATCATCGGGCAAGTCCACCAAAGTCCATACTTTGTTCTGATATATGGATCCTATCTCGGATTTCATGGCTTCTAACCATTTGTCGGAATACGGGCCCACCATCACTTCTCCATAGCTCGTAGGTTCACTGTTGTCTAACAACATGATATCTAAGACAAGATTACCATACCACTCAGGAGTAGTACATATCCTTGTCGACCTACGAAGTTCGATAGCAACTTGATCCGAAGCTTCATGATCACTATCATTAACTTCCTCTTCAACAGACGTAGGCGCCACAGAAAACATCTTTCTGTGTTGCATCACTCTCTGGTTGAAGTAAAGGTTCGACAACCTCATCAAGTTCTATCTTCCTCCCACTCAATTCTTTCGAGAGAAACTCCTTCTCGAGAAAGGACCCGTTCTTAGCAACAAACAATTTGCCCTCTGACCTGAGATAGAAGGTGTACCCAACTGTCACCTTTGGGTATCCTATGAAGATGTGTTTGTCTGCTTTGGGTTCGAGCTTCTCCGGCTGAAGCCTTAAGCATCGCAGCCCCAAACATTAAGAAACGACAACTTTGATTTCTTGACAAACCAATGTTCATACGACATCGTCTCAACGGACTTAGATGGTGTCCTATCTAAAGTGAATGCAGCTGTCTCTAACGCATAACCTCAAAATGAAAACGGTAGATTGATAAGAGACATCATAGATCGCACCATATCTCATAGTGTTTGATTACGACGTCCGGACACACCATTACCTTGTGGTGTTCCAGGTGGCTTCAACTGTGAAACAATTCCACAATGTCTTAAGTGATTGCCAAACTCATAACTCAGAAAATCCCCTTTTGATCAGATCGTAGGAACATGATCTTATTGTTATGATGATTCTTAACTTCACTATGAAATCGCTTGAACTTTTCAAACGTTTCAGACTTGTGCTTCATTAAGTAGATATTCCTATATCTACCCAAATCGTCAGTGAAGATGAGAAAATAGCGATATCCACCGCACGCTCCAATTCTCATTGGATCACACGCATCAGCATGCATGATTTCCAACAAGTCACTTGCCCGTTTCATTGTACCTGAAAGCGGGGTCTTAGTCATCCTACCCATGAGGCATGGCTCACATGTGTCAAGCGATTCAAAATCAAGTGACTCCAAACATCCATCGACATGGAGTTTCTTCATGCATCTTACGCCAATATGACCTAAGCGGCAGTGCCACAAGAAAGTGGTACTATCATTATTAACTCTACATCTTTGGCGTGAACATGCGTATTACCACGACCGAGATTCAATGAACCATTCACATAGGGTGCATGACCATGAAAGGTATCATTCATGTAAATAGAGTAACCATTATTCTCTAATTTAAATGAATAACCGTATTGCAATGAACATGATCTAATCATATTCATGCTCAACGTAGACACCTGATAACATTTATCTAGGTTCAATACTAATCCCGAAGGCATATGGAGTATGCGATGGTGATCTCATCAACTTTGGAAACACTTCCAACACACATCGTCACCTTGCCCTTAGCCAGTCTCCGTTTAGTCCGTAGCTTTTGCTTCAAGTCACCAATAATAGTAACTGAACCGGTATCCAATACCCAGGTGCTACCAGGAGTACTAGTGAGGTACACATTAATAACATGTATATACTTTGTTGAAGTTGCCAGCCTTCTTATCTACCATGCATTTGGGGTAATTCTGCTACCAGTGACCGTTCCCCTTACAATAGAAGCACTCAGTCTCGGGTTTGGGTTCAACGTTGGGTTCCTTCACTGGAGCGCAACTGGTTTTCCATCCATGAAGTTTCCCTTCTAGCCCTTGCCCTTCTTGAAACCAGTGGTCTTGTCAAACCATCAACACTTGATGCTCCTTCTTGATTTCTACCTTTTGTGGTCTTAAGCACCGCGAACAGCTCCGGGATCAACTCCATCCCTTGCATGTCATAGTTCATCACGAAGATCTAGTAGCTTAGTGATAGTGGCTAGAGAACTCTATCAATCACTATCTTATCTGGAAGTTTAACTCCCACTTGATTTAAGTGATTGTAGCACCCAGACATTCTAAGCACATGCTCACTAGTTGAGCTATTCTCCTCCATCTTGTTGGCAAAAGAACTTGTCAGAGGTCGCACACCTCTCAACACGGGCATGAGCCTGAAATCCCAATTTCAGCTCTTGGAACATCTCATATGTTCTATGGCGTTCAAAACATCATTGGAATCCCGATTCTAAGCCGTAAAGTATGGTGCACTAAACTATCAGGTAGTCATCAGAATGTGTTTGTCAGGTGTTCACAACATCCATAGACGACGTTGTAGGGGTTTGCACATCGAGTGGTGCATCAAAGACGTAAGCCTTCTGTGTAGCAGTGAGGACACTCCTCGGACTACGGACCCAGTCCGCATCATTGCTTACAATATCTTTCAACTTGGTTTTTCTCTAGGAACGTATTGAAACAGGGAGCTACAACATGAGCTGTTTATCTACAACATATTTGCAAAGACAATTTAGACTATGTTCATGATAATTGAGTTCATCTAATCAAATTATTTAATGAACTCCCACTCAGATAGACATCCCTCTAGTCATCTAAGTGAAACATGATCCGAATCGACTAGGTCGTGTCCGATCATCACGTGAGACGGACTAGTCATCAACGGTGAACATCTCATGTTGATCGTATCTTCTATACGACTCATGTTTGACCTTTCGGTCTTCTGTGTTCCGAGGCCATGTCTGTACATGCTAGGTTCGTCAAGTCAACCTAAGTGTTTCGCATGTGTCCCGAGGCCATGTTTGTACATGCTAGGCTCGTCAACACCCGTTGTATTCGAACGTTAGAATCTATCACACCCGATCATCACGTGGTGCTTTGAAACAACGAACCTTCGCAATGGTGCACGGTTAGGGGGAACACTTTTCTTGAAATTTTAGTGAGGGATCATCTTATTTAAGCTACCGTCGTTCTAAGCAAATAAGATGTAAAACATGATAAACATCACATGCAATCAAATAGTGACATGATATGGCCAATATCATTTTGCTCCTTTTGATCTCCATCTTCGGGGCTCCATGATCATCATTGTCACCGGCATGACACCGTGATCTCCATCATCATGATCTCCATCATCGTGTCTTCTTGAAGTTGTCTCGTCATTCATTACTTCTACTACTACGGCTAACGCTTTAGCAATAAAGTAAAGTAACTACATGACGTTTATGTTGACACGCAGGTCATAAATAAATTAAGACAACTCCTATGGCTCCTGCCGGTTGTCATACTAATCGACATGCAAGTCGTGATTCCTATTACAAGAACATGATCAATCTCATACATCACATATATCATTCATCACATCCTTTTGGCCATATCACATCACAAGGCGTATGCTGCAAAAACAAGTTAGACGTCCTCTAATTGTTGTTGCAAGTTTTTACATGGCTGCTATAGGTTTCTAGCAAGAACGTTTCTTACCTACGCCAAAACCACAACGTGATATGCCAATTTCTATTTACCCTTCATAAGGACCCTTTTCATCGAATCTGATCCGACTAAAGTGGGAGAGACAGACACCCGCTATCCACCTTATGCAACTAGTGCATGTCAATCGGTGGAACCAGTCTCACGTAAGAGTACGTGTAAGGTCGGTCCAGGCCGCTTCATCCCACGATGCCGCCGAATCAAGATAAGACTAGTAACGGCAAGTAAATTGACAATATCGACGCCCACAACTGCTTTGTGTTCTACTCGTGCATAGAAACTACGCATATACCTAGCTCTGATACCACTGTTGGGGATCGTAGCAGAAATTTAAAATTTTCTACGCATCACCAAGATCAATCTATGGAGTAATCTAGCAACAAGGGGAAGGAGAGTGAATCTACATACCTTGTAGATCGCTAAGCGGAAGCGTTGCAAGAACGCGGATGAAGGAGTCGTACTCGTAGCGATTCAGATCGCGGTTGATTCCGATCTAAGTGCCGAACCACGGCGCCTCCGCGTTCAACACACGTGCAGCCCGGTGTCGTCTCCTACGCCTTGATCCAGCAAGGGGAGAAGGAGAGGTTGGGGAAGACTCCATCCAGCAGCAGCACGACGGCATGGTGGTGAAGGAGGAGCATGGCAATCCTGCAGGGCTTCGCTAAGCACCTGCGGGAGAATAGGAGGACTTGGGAGAGGGGGAGGGCTACACCAGAACTTGGGGTGCGGCTGCCCTCCCACCCCCCACATATATATAGGGGCAAGGGAGAGGGGGGCCGGCCCCCTCAGATCCAATCTGAGGAGGGGGCGGCGGCCAGGGGGGTTGCCTTGCCCCCCAAGGCAGGGAGGCACCCCCCCCTTTAGGGTTCCCCCAAACCCTAGGCGCATGGGCCCTAGGGGGGAGGATCCCAGCCCACTAAGGGACTGGTCCCTCTCCACACACAGCCCATAGGGCCCTCCGGGGCAGGTGAACCCTCCCGGTGGACCCCCGGAACCCCTCCAGTGGTCCCGGTACAATACCGGTAACCCCCCGAATTATTCCGGTGACCGTATGATGACTTCCCATATATAAATCTTTACCTCCGGACCATTCCGAAACTCCTCGTGACGTCCAGGATCTCATCCGGGACTCCGAACAATATTCGGTGACCACGTACATACTTTCCCTATAACCCTAGCGTCATCGAACCTTAAGTGTGTAGACCCTATGGGTTCGGGAACCATGCAGACATGACCGAGACAACTCTCGGGCCAATAACCAACAGTGGGATCTGGACCCATGTTGGCTCCCACATGTTCCACGATGATCTCATCGGATGAACCACGATGTTGAGGATTCAATCAATCCCGTATTCAATTCCCTTTGTCCAGCGGTATTGTACTTGCCCGAGATTCGATCGTCGGTATCC
Organism: Triticum urartu; assembly: GCF_003073215.2. Taxonomy (NCBI): domain Eukaryota; kingdom Viridiplantae; phylum Streptophyta; class Magnoliopsida; order Poales; family Poaceae; genus Triticum; species Triticum urartu. The sequence goes on along the minus strand of NC_053025.1, from coordinate 540,421,266 downwards.
CGATACCTTGTTCAATCTCGTTACCGGCAAGTCTCTTTACTCGTTCCGTAACACATCATCCCGTGATAAACTCCTTGGTCACATTGTGCACATTATGATGATGTCCTACTGAGTGGGCCTAGAGATACCTCTCCGTTTACACGGAGTGACAAATCCCAGTCTCGATTCGTGCCAACCCAACAGACACTTTTGGAGATACCTGTAGTGTGCCTTTATAGCCACCCAGTTACGTTGTGACGTTTGGCACACCAAAGCACTCCTACGGTATCCGGGAGTTGCACAATCTCATGGTCTAAGGAAATGATACTTGACATTAGAAAAGCTTTAGCATAAGAACTACACGATCTTGTGCTAGGCTTAGGATTGGGTCTTGTCCATCACATCATTCTCCTAATGATGTGATCCCGTTATCAACGACATCCAATGTCCATGGTCAAGAAACTGTAACCATCTATTGATCAACGAGCTAGTCAACTAGAGGCTTACTAGGGACATGGTGTTGTCTATGTATCCACACATGTATCTGAGTTTCCTATCAATACAATTCTAGCCTGGATAATAAACGATTATCATGAACAATGAAATATGATATAATAACTAATTTATTATTGCCTCTATGGCATATTTCCAACAGCTCTCCCCTAGTGCGAGGCCCCTTCGGCGGCGGCCATACTAGCCGGATCTACTGCTGCTGCTTCGGCTCTCGCTCGATTGCTCGCTCGCCTAGCTGCTCCTGCTGCTCTCCCCCTCGCTCGTGCTGCTGCTCTGCTCCGATTAAGCGACACTTTAGTCGACTGAATCGACTTTTGGGTCAGTCGATTTTCAGGGGTTGGAGGGGGGCTCGCCGGAGTTAAGGAAGAACCACCCGCAGCGGGGACGGGGGCTCGCCGGAGAGGTACCCCACTATCTATCTTAGGGTTCAGGGTGGGGGCGGGGGGCCTAGAGGGCTGGCCGGGGCGGCGATGGCGAGTTGTTTCGGGGCGGCGAGGCGGTGCTGGGGCCGGTGGTGGTTGGCGGCTCAGCGGGGTGCAGGTTGAAGATGAACTGCAGGCCCTCCCTAAACTACATGTCAAGTGCCTCTCTGCTACCATTGCGTTCAGTTTCGACAGTAGCATTCAGATTCCATAGTAAATTTCAGTTTCGACAGTTAAGTTCAGAGTCAACAGTTTTTACCTCATCTGTTGTAGTCAGGTGGTTTTTGGTGATGTTAATTTTACATCCATTTTACATCATCTATTGGAGATGCTATTAGAATCCCACTTGAGATTGACGATGTCTGTCTTGTGCTGCTTCAGCCTTGACGTCTTACGGCTCACCGGAGCTGCTCCAACGATAGAACGATCCATCACAAGAGAGCAGTGCCTTGGACGCCGTCTACAGATTCCTCAGATCTTCCTCCACACCTCCGACAGCCACCTCTGCCTCAACTGCTTCAGCGACCAACCCAATGATGCTGAGGTTGACACGGCTACGGCAAAGAGGTTGTACACTTGTTGCATCACTTATTACTATACATTCACGTCGATCCATTAGGGCTATTTTGGTTCAACGGTAAAACATCGATCCACTGGTTGTTACCATCACTCTAAATTTCTGCATGCTCTCCTTACATAATCTCACCATATTTTTTCGTATGCATGTCAGATATTGTACACAGTCATGCTGAACGTGTAGAGAAAAAGTGAAGAGTTTTGCGTGGCAATACAATGTCATGCAGACATTGCTCCATGGTGGGTTCAATGGAAAACCCTCCCCACCCCTCTCCAGATTGTAATCCAGAGGAAGATATATGTTCTGAGGCAGATTCGGACGCCGCTGACCACTCCTATTTACCCCCAAGGTGTTTGCTCTACATTGGCATGATGATCTTAGTCATATCATGCATATGTTGCCTTGTAGTGCCTACTTTTGACATCATATATGTCATCTGCTTAGTTTAGACATGTTCTGTAATGCCACCTGTTTAGTTTCTATATCATATATGGGAATTATGCAGTATCATGTCTTTTAGCCAGCCATAATATATGTGAAATGTGCAATGCCATCTTGTTTAACCAGGCATCATATATTTGAATGATATCTTGCCCATCCTTTTCTTCATTACATTTCCATTTGTCGACAATGTTTGTACATTAAACTACTCTTCCTGTGAATCAGCCATTTGGGTGGGAGATGGAAAAATCTGGAGTGAAAACAAGGCCTTCAGAGCAGACAGTGCTACCTGTCGAAGCAGATCTCTTGTTGGGTCCCGATAGCTCCTCAAAGATGGATTCAGAGACAGATGACCAGTCCTATTCCCCCACTGAGGTGTATGCTCTAACTTGGCACGGTTATACTGCTCATATCATGCATACGGTGTCTTGCATTGCATAGTTTAGACATCATATACACAATATTCAACACCATGTTCTTAGTTCAGACATCATATCAAATGCCCTCTGTTTAGCATATAAATCACATATGTGAATTAAATGATACAATCCTGATTACTTAGATAACATGTAGGTGAATTATGTCATGCGATCCTGTTTAGTTATTCATCATATCTTTGAATTATGTTATGCTATGCTATCAGTTTAGATAGACATCATATATGTGAAATTATGTCATGCTATCCGTTTTAGTTAAACAATATACATGTCAACTATTTCATGCCCTCTTTTTTCCACACTATCTATTGCATCTGTCTCTCATACAATGTATGTACATTCAACTATGTTTCCTGTTTTTCAGCCATTTGAATTGGAGCGGGTGATGCCAGTATCTAGCGGGCTAAAAACACGGTCTTCAAATAAAACAGCGCTACCTCTTGGTGGAGATAGCACCCCGGTTGTACTTGCACAAGAACCACCCTACCACATATAACCCAAACTCTCGCAGATTGTACCCCTACTACGATGGACAGAGAACCAGCTTCACCCAATCTAACCCCAACCCTAGCCGATAGTAACCCAGTTCCTGTTGACACAGCACCATCTCCACCACAGAGCTCCCAAACAAGAGCAGTTAGTAAGGCAGCTCTAGTGCCCAAAGGGCCGGTACTATCACGGCGAACCCCAACTCCACCAGTTAGTACGCCTATTCCCGTGGAGGAAGCACAACCAGCTAGTCGTAGTTTAGCATCTATCGCATTTGATGTTGTTAAATCGTATGTGCGTATCTTCCCATCTTGGAAATATTATACTGAAGATAAAGGAAAATGCCAGTTGCAGGTGTTTGTCCAGGTGTTATGTGTAATTAATGTTATTCATGGCAATTACTTTGCTTCGTCCCATACATCCTACCTCCGTGATGGTTATAATATAGCAAATTTTCCCATTTTTCTCTATAGAGAAGGACCGATTTGGAAACTTGGGATGAGGTAACCTGTGCTAATACCTCTACTATCTTCAAGAATGCTTGGTGGCAGTATCGGAATTACCTAAAGAAAACGTACTTCACCGGCAAAGAAACTCATCAAATTCCCTTACGTTCTCCTGAGACACATTTACTGGACGATGACTGGGAACGCCTTGTTCTGTACTGGTCCCGAACCAAGAATGTGGTAAGGTCTATGAGCTCATTTTCTATTTTTAAGTATTATATTCTTGCGTCTTACTGTACTCTGTTCATGTAGAACAAGTGCCTAAACCTGAAGAACAACTGTTCTAATTTAAAGATTCCATTGCTACCATAGGACATAGATATATGTTTGTTTGATGCTTTTATTATGTACTAGTACTTGGCAATAGAAGACTTGGTAGTTTAATCCTGTCCACCTTACTAATGAACTGGTTCACCGAAATGAGTTTCATATACTAGTACATGCTAAACTTGTTATGTGTCTGCTTGTTTCTTCTTTTAGAATGCAGACAGAATATTGGGGAAGAGTGCCTTATTAAGCAACGGCAAAGGAAGTAATGCAGATAAGGTTCAGGATAGTGACACATCCTGTCTTGGTTTAGTGTTGGAGTTACTGGCCACTACCGCTTGCACAAGCTATTCAAACTCACTGTCTGAATCAGTTCGGTTTCTTGAGTCTCCACTACAAGTTGAAAGATATCGATCAGTTGTGCTGCGACAAGAAGCGGAAGGACTACAAAAGTCCCTGGAGCATTCAGATGCATACTTTCTGGTGCAATAGCAAGCGTTGGAGGATTTTAGCGCCAAACAGGACAAAGCTAATCAGCTTGCTAAGCTTATTTCCAGCATGGTGGATACCCAGGATAACGTTTCTTGAGCTCTTCTGAAGTTGTTTCAGTTATGCTCTTGTTTTGCTGTCGCGTTTTTTTTGCACTGGTGGCCAATTTTGACGGCCAGTGTATATGATATGCTGCTTTGTTCCCTATATTTGCACTGGTGGCGAACTTTGATGCCTAGTGGATGTAATATGTGTAATAGCCGTGATAGCCTAGCGTTAGTTGCTTGCTTATTTATTTCCTTGTTGTCTTGTTTATTTGTTTGCTTGTAGTCATTGCAGTTCTTTTTCCGCGGTTAACTAGTGGCTGCAATAACCTATTTTTTAGAACTAGGCCACAATAACCATGGGCTAATATTTACTGTAGTGACATTGGGCCTCCTACGGGCCGTAGAAATAGTGGGCCTTCTACGGGCCGTAGAAACAGTAGGCCTTCTACGGGTCGTATCATCAATGGGCCTTATACGGGCCGTATGATCGATTGGCCAAACATGGGCCAATAACAGGCCGCATTATGGTCGTAAACGGGCTAGAGTTGGAATCGTCCGTTCATGGGCCGACCGTAACGGGCCATCGTTAATAGGCCGTATTTGATGACGCTATGAAAACAGCCCAACGTATTAACGGACCACAAACGGGCCGACTGTAACCACAGGCCGAGTTTGGCCCACAAGCAGAAAATGACAGTAACGGGCCGTAAGTAAACGAATGTTGGAAATGAGCCCAAGAATAAATGGGCTCTGAGAAGGCCGAAAGATAACATGGGCTGGAAACAGCCCAACGGAATAACGGGCCATTAATGGGTATAAAGTGATACACTGTTCATTACGGGCCAGTTTCACCACGGGCCGTTAATGGGTGTAAAGTGATACACTGTTCATTACGGGCCAGTTTCACCATGGGCCGTTAATAGGCCAAGAGTTACATAGCGCCTCATATGGGCCGAAAGATGTCATGGGCCATACATGGGCCAGAAGTGAAAACGGACTGGAATCATATTGGATGGCCCAGATGACGCTACTGGGCCTAATTCGGATAGGGCGTAACGGGCCTTGGGTTAGCGGGCTGTAAATGGGCTATATTCGAACAGGCCGTTAATAGGCTTTACATGGGCCGGCCCGCCACCTTTTGACCAAGTCAAACGGGCCGGCCTTTGCACAGGAATGGGCCTCTGTTGGGTCGTGCCACGTGTCGACGTATCATAGGCGCCTATCTGACCCACTTACGAGCTGACACGTGTTTCGTCCGGCCAATAAGAATTTTACACGTGGAAATTTCCCATTGGTCGGGGCTGTTAATGGGTTATCGGATCCAAAACCCGACCTCATAGCTTAACAGCGTTCCGTTACGGTGGATGCCATGCGTCGGTCACCCTTGACGAAAGCACTTCTGTGACGCGCGATTTATCGTCATGGAAGTGGACACTTCTGTAACACCCCGGATGTAACTTTCTCAATTTGTACTCCAACTCTTGCCGTTTCCGGCATTAAGTTATATTTATTTCCTCGGGTTCGGGTTTTGTATCCATGTGTTGTTGTCATTGTCATGCATCTCATATCATGTCATCATGTGCATTGCATTTGCATACATGTTCATCTCATGCATTCGAGCTTTTTCCCCGTTGTCCGTTTTGCATTCCGGCGTTTCGTTCTCCTCCGGTGGTCATTTCTAGCTTTCTTTCGTGTGTGGGGATTAAACGTTTCCCGATTTGACCGAGACTTGCCAAGCGGCCTTGGTTTACTACCGGTAGACCGCCTGTCAAGTTTTGTATCATTTGGACTTCGTTTGATACTCCAACGGTTAACCGAGGGACCAAAAAGGCCTCGTGTGTGTTGTAGCCCAACACCCCTCCAATTTGGCTCAAAACCCACCAAACTCTGCTCCATCATCTAGAGCGTTCGATCACGATCGCATGGCCGAAAACCGCACCTCATTTGGACTCTCCTAGCTCCATCTATGCCTATTTAAAGACCCCTTCCCCGAAATCCTGATCCCCCCTCGTCCGAAACCCTAAAATCCACCTCGCGTGCCGCCGGACACTTTCCCTGCCGACGGACGTGTCCGCCGCCGTGTCTACTGCCACGTGGCAGCCTCCTATTCACCCGCCTCCCTCTCTCTCCACCGCCGCCACCGGAGCCCGCCGCGACCCGTGGTTGTTCCGCCCGCGCCCGCGCACGGGCCAGAGGAGCCGCCGCCGCCGCCTCCTTCTTCCTCCTCCGCCCCGCTACCTGAGCAACGCCTCCCTCCTCGCGGCCGGCCACCCGGGGCCATCGGCGCCGCCGCCCGCCATCGTCGCCGGCCGGCGCCTCGCGCCGCGACCCCGCCGTCCGCCGGCGCGCCCGCCGCCGCCCGACCCCGCCGCGGCCACCGCCGAGCGCCGCCACCGTCGTCCCCGCCTCCTCGTCGTCCGGCCACTCCGGCGACCTCCTCCGACGTCATCCCCGCCGCCGGTCTACAGTGCTCCGGCCGCCTCGATTTCTGTGCGCGAGATCTAGATCCAAAAAAACCCTAGGTCAAATTCGTCTAAGTCCCAGAAATTTCAGTACAAGTGCACATGTTCATGACCACGTAACTTTGCATCCGTAGCTCCGATTCATGCATATAGCATATCAAAATGTTCATCTCAGAGAGTACATCATTTCATTCCCTTCCATCATTTTCATTTGAGTTTATCTTGATTCCCGAAATGCTGTTAGAAGTAGGCTACTTGAGTTATTTGTCAGATCTACTACTCCATTTAGGTTTTTGTCATTTTTGCCATGATTAATGTGTGCATGATATGCCCTGATGCTCTACATATATTTTGTTAAGGGTTTTGTCATCTTTCCAGAGGTGCAACCCATGTATTTTTGTGATGTGTGTGGTGACTAGTGCAAGCTTGCAAAGTGGTGCACTTGCTAATTCTGTTTCCAGGGACTTAGCATTTCCACCAAGTCCTTAATCTGTTTATCTCATGATGCCATATGTTCATGTTGTTTCCTAGTGATCCGTGCCTCTTTTGAGGATGATCAGTAAGGATTTTTTGTTAATATTGTAGTGCTCTATCTATCCATGCCTTTGTTTGCAATTATGGAGCACCCTAGCTTGAGTCAATCGAGCTCTACTTTTGCTACTTTGTGAATCTGGGCAGATTGTCAACTTGTTTGCAATTTTGCCGATGATGTTGTAGTTGATCCGTGCATGCTATGCTTTTTTTCTTGCCATGTCTAGCTTGTATTTTGTGCCTTCTTGATGGATGTATGCTTGTCTTGCCATGACTTGCACCGTAGTGAGTGCATCGAGCTCGTAAACATGCCTACTTGAGTTATATTTCAGCATGTGTCAGTTTTTCACTAAGTCTGAAAACTGATTATGTTTTTGCTATGTTCACATGCTTGCAATTGTATTTTCTGATCCCTTTTGGCTCAAGGTCACTAAGGGACTTTTGTTAAGCTCTTTGAGTAGCTCCATGCCATGCTTTACTTTGCCATGTTCAGGTCCTGTATCATGTAGTTTTGTTGCTCCGAAGAGTGCTACCCGATCTGAAATTCCAGACAAGTGTTAATTTCACCAAGTCTGAAATCTGTTTGCCATATGCATTTTTGCCATGCTTGTTTGAACATGTTAATGGATGAATTGGCCGTAGATCAATGCTAGACTTTTGTTAAGCATCTTGTGTGCATCACTGCCATGTATTTTGTTGTCATGTTTGGGTGCTGTAGCATGTTCATCTCATTGCATTTAGATGGCTACTTGCTGTAAATCGCAGGCCGGTGTCATTTTTGAATCGCTTGCCATTTCCAAACTGTAACTCCGATTCTGGCGTTCTTTATATCGTTTTCAAGAGATTTCATCTCATCTTTCCAGTGGCACACTTGGTTTTTCAAGTTGAGGCCAGGTTCATGCATTTCCTGTCATATCTTGCATTTCGCATCCCGCATCGCATCCCGCATAGCATACCATCTTTGCATTGCGTTGTTTGAGTTTGCACGTGGTTGATTGTATCCTTGTTGCTTGTTTGTCTTGTTTGGGTAGAGCCGGGAGACGAGTTCGCTAACGAGGAGCCCGTTGAGTTTGCTTTCGAGGATCCAGTCAACTCTGACAACTATGCAGGCAAGATGATCATACCCCTCGAAATCACTACTATCTTTGCTATGCTAGTTTGCTCGCTCTTTTGCTATGCCATTGCTACGATGCCTACCACTTGTTTTTAAGCCTCCCATATTGCCATGTCAAACCTCTAACCCACCATGTCCTAGCAAACCGTTGATTGGCTATGTTACCGCTTTGCTCAGCCCCTCTTATAGCGTTGCTAGTTGCAGGTGAAGATTGAAGGTCGTTCCTTGTTGGAACATTTATTTACTTGTTGGGATATCATTATATTGCTATGTTATCTTAATGCATCTATATACTTGGTAAAGGGTGGAAGGCTCGGCCTCTCGCCTAGTGTTTTGTTCCACTCTTGCCACCCTAGTTTCCGTCATATCGGTGTTATGTTCCCGGATTTTGTGTTCCTTACGCGGTTGGGTTATAATGGGAACCCCTTGATAGTTCGCCTTGATTAAACCTTTTCCAGCAATGCCCAACCTTGGTTTTAACATTTGCGACCTAGCCTTTTCTTTCCCTTGGGTTCTGCAGACTCAAGGGTCATCTTTATTTTAACCCCCCCGGGCCAGTGCTCCTCTGAGTGTTGGTCCACCTGTCAGCTACCAGTGGCCACCAGGGGCAACTCTGGGCTGGCCTACCCGTACCTAGGACAATCTGAGTGTGCCCTGAGAAAGAGATATGTGCAGCTCCTATCGGGATTTGTCGGCACATTCGGGCGGTGTTGCTAGTCTTGTTTTAACCTGTCGAAGTGTCTTGAATAACCGAGATACCGAGTCTGATCGGAATGTCTTGGGAGGAGGTCTATTCCTTCGTTGACCGTGAGAGCTTGTCATGGGCTAAGTTGGGACACCCCTGCAGGGATTTGAACTTTCAAAAGTCGTGCCCACGGTTATGGGCAGATGGGAATTTGTTAATGTCCGGTTGTAGATAACTTGAACCTTAACTTAATTAAAATGAATCAACCGAGTGTGTTACCGTGATGGCCTCTTCTCGGCGGAGTCCGGAAAGTGGACACGGTGTTGGAGTAATGTCTGCGCAGGTTGTTCTCTAGTTTCTCGCTCGTGCTTTGCCTCCTCTTCCCGCTCTCTTTTGCGTATAAGTTAGCCACCATATTTGCTAGTCGCTTGCTGCAGCTCCACTTATATTTACCTTGCCATACCTATAAGCTTAAATAGTATTGTTCGCGAGGGTGCGAGATTGCTGAGTCCCTGTGGCTCACAGATTACTATTACACCAGATGCAGGGCCTGATGATTCCGCTCCAGGAGACGCGTTTGAGCTCAAGTGGGAGTTCGACGAAGACTCTCAGCGTTACTATGTTTCCTTTCCCGATGATCAGTAGTGGTGGCCAGTTGGGGGTGAACGGGACCGTGTCGCATGTTGGGTTCTCTTCTATTTTGGCGCCGTAGTCGGGCCATGAGTGTTTTGATGATGTAATGTTATTTATGTACTTGATTGACGTGGTGAGTGTAAGCCAACTTTGTTATCTCCCCTTTATGATTTATTTTACATGGGGTGTTGTGAAGATTGCCTAACTTGCGACATATGCCTTCAATGCGATTATGCCTCTAAGTCGTGCCTCGACACGTGGGAGATATAGTCGCATCGAGTGTGTTACAACTTCCGTGATGATAATTTTGGTAATGTCATGGAACACTTCTACGACAGCACAGGTATGACTATCTTGATTCTGTCATAAATTTGTCATGGATGTACATGCATGACAAAAAACGCGACCTACTGTGACAAACACGTGTCATCACGGAAGTGTATTTTTTTGTAGTGCACCCATCATGTTGCCGCCAAAAGCACCTCCCATGCCGCCAAAGCCACCTTCCATGTTGCCACCGAAGCCACCTCCCATGTTTCCGCCAAATGCACCACTCATGGAACCTCCAATCATGTTCATGTAACCACCCATGGCACCTCCCATGGCACCACCCATGGCATCTCCCATGCCTCCTCCCATGGCACCTCCCATGACTCCTCCCATCATCATTTGCCTCATGAGCATTTGCTTCTTCATGAGCATTTCATCGCGACAAAGTTCAACATATGCCTTTGCCTTGGCATTAAGAGTTGATGTGTCCATAAACATAAACTTGAGTGTCCTCTCTTCTACCATCTTCCTCTCGTCGGCCGCGACCTTCTTCTCCTCTAGGTCCACCTTCCTCTCCTCGGCCGCGGCCAACCTCTCCTCGGCTGCCGCCCTCTTCTCCTCGGCCGCCGCCCTTCTCCGCTCGGCCTCACTCCTCTCCTCTATTTCCTTCAGCTTCAACATTCTTTTCTCTTCGGCATACTCTTTCCTTGCCATGACAATGGCATCAAATCCTTCCTTGAGATCATTGTCTCCGGCCTTGGTTCCCTTCGCTTTCTTATTTCCATCGGGCCTATAAGATTTTGTCGGGGAGTGAGGAGTGGGGCTCGTCTCCTCAATGGTGACATCTTCTTCATCCTCAACCAACACACTCTTCTTCTTCGACAATTCAAAAGTCTCTCTAGTTTTCCACTTCTCCACATCCTTGAGCTCTTTGTAGCAATGATGAAAAGTGAAAGGTTTTCCTTTCCTTTTCTTCTTCTCGCCTTTCACGTTCCTCTCCCGAAACAATCCTTGTGCAATGATTTTCTACAATAAAATATATCATCATCAACATGTTGAACAAAGAGGAAATATTTGACAAAGCACGGACGAAGAGGAAATATTTACCAAATCACTATCACCGCAACCACTTGGGTTCATGCGAGCAACGTTTGACAAGCAACCGGCCCACTTTGAGCATTCGGCGTTGATGGTGGACCAACGTTGGTGTAGAGAGTCGCTCGAACGGAAGATACCACTTGTGTTGTGCTCATCAAAATACTCCTTGATGCGTTTCCAATAGGTGCTGACCGTTTGGTCGCTTCCAACGCTTGCATCTTGAGAGATTTTCTTCCAAGCGGTGCATATCAACACATCATCCGCGGTGCTATAATTTCCACTTCATCAAGATTGTCATCATCATATTGGGTTTCATATTCTTGTGACTCATATATGTAATCATCATTTGCCACATTTGTTGCGTGCATGAAATCTTCATCATCAACACTACAATTGCACGCACAAACAATCAAGAACACAAAAAATTTGGAACAACAAACGAGAGCACAACCGGAAAATTTATACCTTTGCGACATTTCCTCGAACATGTTGGAGGCGGTGGCCGTCGGCGTGGCCACATCTTCCTCCACGGCTGGTGGTGGCGGCGGGGGAGGTTGAGGAATGGATGTGTGGCTGCTGGAGGAGGCCGCCGGCCGCACCGTCCGCGAGTCGTCGCCCCGAGCCGCTGCGGCCGCCTTAGAGACCTTCGCCGGCCGCGTAGAACTGTCGGCCGGGTTGCGACTGCGGTTGGCCGGCCGTTTGACGCTGCCTCCTCGTCCCTTCGCCGGCTTCGCCGCCTGCGTGGTGGCCACCGGCCGGGGCGGCACCAATCCGAGCCCGCGGGCATGCCGCGGTTGCGGGCGAGATGGCAGCGGCGGCAGCGGTGGCAGCCATGTGGGTCAGCCCACCGGCTGCGGCGGCGACGGAGAAGGCGGCGGGGTCGTCGACATCGGACATGGCGGCGCCGGACGGCGGGGGCGGCGGTGGCCGGGAGGGTCACGGGCGGGCGGACGGGCGGGAAAGAAAATGAAGTGGCGATTGGGCGTTCGCGGGCGGCGGCTAGTTTTGGACCAGATGCATCTGGTGATGTATATTTGCATCGCGAGGTGTTGTATTTTACATCACGAAGAGGCCGCGGTCCTTTTTTTTGCATATGAACCGTCTGTTGAAGCAACATTTTTTGCCCCAGGCGATCCAAAAATTAGGTATTTTTACATATTACCATCTATTGGAGATGCTCTTAGGCATTCCATTTTCTTTTTTCTTTTCGATTTAGATTTTGTATGGAATGTTTATCCAATATATAATTTTAAAGGAATATTAGAATAACAATGCAGTGAACGTTTGACAGCAATTACAAAAACGGTGAAGTTAATCAGACCGTAAGGCCAAGAGGTGCACAACGTTACGAAATTATGTGGGAGCGAGATCCAATGCTACAGGAGGTAGTAGCTAGTTCGTGGAGAAGAAATAGACCCACAAGCAACTTGGGTGCGGTGGCCAACTCCTTGAAAGAACTAATGAAGAATATCAAAGAATGGAGTAGTAATTTTTTTGGCCATGTGATACGTGATATAGAAAGGCTGCGGTTCGAGTTAGCTGGTCTTCAACAAAGGAATGCAGATAGGCAGACTATAAGGCAGAAGATGAACGAGCTTGACGAGCTTTTGTATCGAGAAGAGATGCTATGGTTACAACGCTCAAGGATTACTTGGTTGAAAGAGGGATAAAGGAACACCAAATATCTACACCGGCGAGCTGTATGGCGAGCGAGGCGAAATTATATCCAGCGGCTGCGCAAACTGGACGGCACTTGGTGTACTGCGCCCTCAAAGATGGAATTGATGACGCGGTCATACTTCTAGGAAGTGTTCACGAAAGACCCAACTCTCTCTCCTGATGTGGTCATCGAATGTATTGAGGAAAAAGTGATGGATGAGATGAACAATGTGTTATGCGTTCCATTCTTAGAGAAGGAGATTTCAGACGCGCTTTTTCAGGTAGGGCCATTAAAATCCTCCGGAACAGATGGATTTCCAGCACGGTTTTATCAGTGTAATTGGGCGATATTGAAACAGGAAATTGTTGCGGCAGTAATGGAGTTTTTTGTTATTAGAGTGATGCCTAATGGTGTTAATGACACGGCCATCGTCTTGATCCCTAAATTTCAATTCCCAAAAGAACTAAAGGATTTTAGACCGATTAATCCGTGTAATGTGATTTATAAGATTGTTTCAAAATGTTTGGTTAACCGACTACACCCTATTTTGTCTGAACTTATTTCGAAAAACCAGAGTGCATTTATTCCAGGAAGGCTCATTATAGATAATTCTATCATAGCATTTGAATGCTTGGATTTCATCCAAGAGGTTGGAGCCAGTTCACCGGCTTTTTGCGCATACAAACTAGACCTATCAAAGGCCTACGACCAGGTGGACTGGGTTTTTCTTGAGAAGGCTCTTAGTAAATGGGGATTCTCACAACAGTGGATTTCTTGGATTATGGCGTGTGTCACGTCAGTAAAATATTCGGTGAAGTTGAATGGAAAATTATTGGAGCCCTTCATCCCCTCCCGCAGCCTCCGACAAGGTGATCCTTGTCTCCATTTCTTTTTCTCTTTTGTTGCTGATGCTTTGTCTTTGTTGGTCAACAAGGCTATTTCGGAGGAGGGGCTGATGGGAGTGGAAGTATGTCGACGGGCACCTATGATCTCTCACCTGTTATTCGCAGATGATTCATTGTTGTTCTTTCACGCATTTGAGCAGCAAGCAACTATTGTAAAAGGTTTATTGAGCACTTACGCACGAGCTACAGGACAACTCATAAACCCCTCAAAGTGTTCCATCCTCTTCTCTAGTAATTGCAATGAGATGATGTCGGTGGAGGTTAAACGTATTCTGGAGATAACAAGTGAAGCTTTCAAACCCAAATATTTAGGGTTGCCGGTCCCAGAAGGGAGAATGTATAAGGGGAGGTTTGAAACTACTCAAGAAAGATTAAATAAGAGACTAGTTGATTGGAGCGAGCAATTTTTGTCCTCTGGTAATAAGGAAATATTAATAAATCAGTGGCATAAGAAATCCCTACATATGTTATGAGTGTTTTCCGCTTACCTGTATCGTTTGTGATGATCTTACTAAGTTGATGAGGCAGTATTGGTGGGGTGTGGAAAGAGGCAAAAGGAAGATGGCTTGGCTAAGTTGGGATAAACTGAGGCTGCCGAAGAGTAAGGATGGCATGGGATTCAGGGACATGCGCACTTTTAACCAAGCATTGCTAGCCAAGCAAGCTTGAAGACTGATTGAGTTCCCTGATAGTCTATGTGCACACATATTAAAAGCTAAATATTATCCTTATGGCAGCATCTTGGATACAGTATTTACTGAAAATTCGTCCGCAGTTTGGAAGAGAATTGCGCATGGACTAGAGCTTGTTAAGAGGGGTATTATTTGGAGGGTTGGGGATGGTGCATCGGTGAGGACATGGAGGTATCCATGGATTCCTCGACGATATGATTTTCGTCCTATCACCCCTAAAAGGAACTGCCGGTTTAACCGAGCGTCCGATTTCTTAGACTCAAATGGAGCATGGATGGTGGAGCGGATCGAGGAGCACTTTTGGCCGATGGATGTTATAGAGATTCTGAAAATTCGTACCTCTCCAAGGAATAAACAAGATTTTATTGGCTGGTTTCCTGAACCTCACGGTATTTTCACGGTTAAATCGGCGTACAAGCTAGCTACAGAATCACATGATGATATTCATGCTGGTGGCGCTAGCAGTAACAGGCCGGACGGCGACCGGACAATTTCGAATTCTATATGAAAGTCTCGGGCACCTTTAAAGATGCGCATATTAGCATGGAAGGCGGCGAGCGGGGCATTAGCTACTAATTTGGGCAAGGTTCAACGTCATATATCAGCATGTTGTTCTTGTCCGGTATGTGGCAAGGAGAAAGAGAGTAGTTTTCATGCCATTATAACATGCATGCATGCTCGGCAAGTCTGGGAAGGTCTACGCAAGATTTGGTCATTGCTTGATGATGCACTATTAATTGATTCAGGGAAGGATTGGCTCTTGCAACTGCTATTAAAGTGTTCAGAACATACTAGGGACTTAGTAATTATGACCATTTGGCGAATATGGCAGCTACAGAACGACATGGCTCATGAAAAGGGTGAGACCTCGATTCATGCTACAGTTGACTATTTGGATAGCTATTACAAGTCGCTTCATTTAGCAAGAAATTTTACTACGAAAGAAATAATAAAAAGGGAAGATGCCAATTTCGGAGGAAGCCGTGTGGTGAGTAGTAAACGGTTGTCAACACCTGTACCATGGCCTCGGCCTCCAGCTGGTTGGGTAGCCTCCTCTGTTGATGATTCTTTTTCGAGCTGGGACAGGCGCGCTTCTGCCGGAATGGTACTGCGGAACAATGATGGTTCTATGATCTTTGCGGCATATAGGTACATCTTTCATTGTAATGACACCCTTAAAGCGGAAATGCATGCAATAATGCAAGGCATGGCTTCGGCTATCCAACATTTAAATAAGTCGGTGATGGTTCAATCGGATTCTTCAAATGCATTGGCAACTCTTACCGGTGACACACTATCCAGATCAGCCTATAGTCATCTTGACGCTGAGATTAAGGCTCACCTGGATGTTAGGGAGTTTGTTCCTTGTAAAATTGGTAGAGAGAAGAATATGGTATCACATTTCTTGGCACATTATAGCCGTACCGAGTGTTGTACTGCGGTATGATTGAACTCGAGTCTTCCATGTTGTGAGGAGTTGGCTTGGGATTGTAACCCTATAATTTTGGAATAAAACTCCCTTTCATCCCGCAAAAAAAAAAAAATCAGACCCAAACTGAAAAAGAAAACTGAGCTATCCTGTACAATGAAGTTAATTTCTTCGGAGAGATTTTGGCCGTTTGATGTGAAAGCAAGGGACAGGATTGAACTGTGCAGGCACCTCACCTCCGTCCGTTGGGTCATTTGCAGAAAGGGCCTCGAAATGTCCAAATTGCTGCGACAAGTGCATACATCCTTCTCCCCCAAATCCTCACCCACGGGACTCACACTCTCTCTCACCAAAACCAAACAAAAACTAGGGTTTCCGATTCCGGCGACGCGATGGTCGACGGCGCGGCGGATGAGCGCGAGCCCCATCCTCGACCCCAGGAAATGGCCTCGCTGACAATCCCCGACGAGCTATCGGTGGAGATATTCCTCCGCATTCCCAACCCAGCCGACCTTCTCCGCGCCTCCGCCGCCTGCGTCTCCTTCCGCCGCCTCATTGCCGACCGCTCCTTCCTCCGGCAGTACCGCAAGCTCCACGCTCCGCCCCTTATCGGCCTCCTCGACCACGAACGCAAGGTCTTCTACCCCGCGGTCCCGCCTCACCCCTCCGCGCCGGCAGCCGGCGCCGCGGCCCTAGCTGCCGACTTCTCCTTCTCCTTCCTCCCCGCCCCCGCCACCGATTGGCGCGTCCAGGACGTCCTCAGCGGCCGCGTCCTCCTCGACAGAGCCCCCCAGCACGACATCGATAATAGGCACAGACTGGTCTTCCCGGAGCTGGTGGTGTGCGACCCCTTGTACCGTCGGTACCTCCTGCTTCCCCCAATCCCTGCCCACCTAGCCGCTACGGTGAAGCGTCCACTCTGGATAAAACCGCATCGTTACTGCGAGACCTTCCTCGCTCCCCCAAGCGACAGCGACGAGGAGGCATCCGCGGCAGAAGAGACGTCTTTCAGCGTGGTCTGGATGGCACAGTGCAATGCTAAGCTGATTGCCATTGTCTTCTCGTCAAGCACAGGGCAATGGCGAGCCATTTCGTCCCTGAGCTGGAGTGATTTATTACCTGGCTTGCTATCGTCCACAGGGTTGGCTCTGTTCTCCTTGCGGCAATACGCCTATGGGCTCTTCTATTGGGTGACAGATTGGAGGGAAAAGTTTCTGGCGCTTGACTCCCGGAGGATGAAGTTCTCCATTGCTGAACCCCCACCTGAGATGAGATATTTACACGGTGTGGATATAGCCATTTTGGAGTCAGGGGAAGGCAGGTCCAGGATGTTTGTGCGTACCGAAGGCACAAAATACCTCAACTATACCACTGGGCGAAACAATTGTGGGAGTTCCATCCAGTGGCAGTTGGAGAGGACAATCTCACTGGATTCTGGGTATGTGTTGATAGTTCAACAGGGAGGCACTTATTCCTATATCAGCGCCAAAGCTCATCGCTTGATCGAGCCTTTTTCTCGCTGGATGCCAGGACATTCCAGCTTGAGAGGGTGTTTGCCTCAAATTCATGCATCCCCAATGCGCGCGCATATAGCAGCTTTCCACCATCATTGTTGTTGACACCAACAATATCAAGTGGTAAACTTTGTGCTGCATCCTTATTTTCTTACTTGCTATACATACTTGGTACTTCATTATTGTTATCTGTTATTCTTGCTTACACAATTTGGTAGTTGTTACCTTTCAGCTCAGGAATATATGAATAATTTTCTAGTAGCCATCTCAAGATAGTTAGATTAGTAAAGGAAGGATCTTACTATGATATACATGAGTAGCATCCTTGAGGCATCATGGAATTTTAGAAAGCACTGCAACAACAATAACAACAACAACAACAAAGCCTTTAGTCCCAAACAAGTTGGGGTAGGCTAGAGGTGAAACCCATAAGATCTCGCAACCAACTCATGGCTCTGGCACATGGATAGCAAGCTTCCACGCACCCCTGTCCATAGCTAGCTCTTTGGTGATACTCCAATCCTTCAGGTCTCTCTTAGAAAGCACTGCGCCGCAATTTTTTTTTGCCAAGCTAATGTAGAGGGAATGCAAGTTTAAACCAGGACATTGCTACCAGTTCACCTTTAGATTGTTTTATCTCAGACACATTTAGTCAAGTCAAGCAGGACTTATGCTGTCCACTTTTCTGTATGGTTTTAACACAAGTGATATGACATGTGTTATATTGACATTTATTTTTTGATTTGAGAAATTTGTACAAGAGTTTCTCCAATTACGAGTGATTATGACCAGTTTCTTCTCTATCTTGATGTTGCATTAAACCATTGTTCTGAAACTTATATAGCTGACAAGTGAGACCATAGATCATTTTTTTCTCGTCATCTATATGTAAGACATGCATAATCCTATATGTGAGATCCAAACCCTATTTAATTCAGATCGATGCTTAGAATACTTCCTTTCTTTATTTGTGTTTGACATTAATTCAGTAGTTTGTCAATCCGTGCACCTCTACATCTTTATTCTGAATTCTTATTTGACAGTCGATGACCCTAACCATTGATTCTTTATCAAACAGAAATTGGATGGTTACATGTTTTTTAATTATGTGAAATTTTATGGTTTCACAATCTCAAAGTATTGACTGTTTCCTCACAAAATTATCAAACGACACCAAAAATTACCACTGCACGCAGCCTGTGTACCTTACACATAGTCTTCTTTTTTAATGGATTTTTCAGCACTGTAAGTTGAGGAGGGAAAGTAGGTAAAAGCTCAAGGCTTCATCGGTTAGAAATTGCATTTTTAATCTCCTTCCCTTGAAGCAGGGTAATACTGGGTTTGGTGTAGATGGATTCCTAACACTATAACCTGCATGCATATGTTTCTGCTTTTTCATGTGAAGTGGCGATGGGAAAGAAAGGGGAAACATAATTAGTTTCTTCCCTAAGTTAATCTTAAAGGGTCTATGGATAACATTGGAAACTTCTGCATGTTTTGATAATAATATCTCAAAGTGGTGTAAGTCTTCTTTTACATTTCAAATTACCATACTTTTTCGTGGAATACATGTTATTCATGTATATTTATTTTATGTTTTTAAAATGCTAGCCCGTGCGCCTGCACGGGTTGATGACTAGTATACATATAATCAGGATAACTATGGCTTCCAGGTACTAACTCCCCAGCAGCAGAAACCTATTAGTAAAAATGCAGAAGTTAAATGTACTTACAGAACAAGGGAAGTGATTATGTATCAGGGCAATACACTCGTAGACGGTTAAATCGATACCATACAGAAATCAAATACGAGAAAAGTATAAAAATTGAAAATTGTGAATTATCATAATTTAGTTTTTCCTTACCACTGTGCTTTAATGGTGATACTATTTGCGTTCTTATATGCATAACAATATACTCCCTCTATAAACTAATATAAGACGTTTTAGATCACTACAGTTTGCAGAGGAATAGTCATTTATGGGTCCTTACCAATGAAGGGGTAACAGTAGATATGCGTCATTGGATCATGCAAAATTAGTGTCTCATATTAACTTGGGAATATCTTAAAATCTGTCAATTCTCTTTGTTAAAAATCTCCCCTTGGTAATGAGCAGCTAGAGAAGAACATTTATTTTTCTTACATTTCTTTGTTGGCAACTAAATTATACTAGTAAAATAGAATACCTCATGCAGTAGCGGCTGAGTTCCGCAGCTCTTTAGGGAGCTTATAAGAAACCTTCACTGTTGCGTTTGTATGGTGGAACTTTGCCTTTGTATACTGTTCCATGTGACCCCCTGCCAATCACAAGATTGTTTATATGACGGAAGATACACAGAGTAAAGTTAGTTTAATGCTGCTACTGCAACCGTGAGTTTTTAGTAGAGATTTGGTATATGCTATACTTGGTAATTTGTGAGGTTCTGAAGCTACACACTGTTCTAGAGCTTTAAGTTTATTTTTCTAAGCACCCACTTCTCTTTGTTTACATGCTTTTGTCAATGTGGTTTGGTTTAAGCTTTGATATTTCATCTCAGTTTCCCTAACCGTGCTTTTCCTGCAAGCGATGCACCGAGCGTTGCCGATGCTAAGGCCTACCTTCTGTTCCTGTTTATTCGTATGCTGTTTAATATCCACAGTTGAATACACTTCATATTTTGATATATTGCCATATTGGACAGGCATTGCAAACAGCGGGGCTGAGAAGGAGACACCGGAACAAGGCTGTGCTGCAAGCTCAAGCACAGAGTCACCAAAGTCAGAGTAGTGCTAATGCGGATGCCGAACTCAGACAATTAACCACTATTCCGCCATGTTGGTCTTGTAGTAGCGGTGTGGCAATCTAGCATTAACCCGGAGTTTATCTTGTGTGCCTTGATCCGACGATGAGTATCGCGCTCGCCGGGTAAGGTAGAGACAGTGAGAGTGCGTTAATGGCGTTTTGTTCAACCACAAGCAGTAGGTTAACTAAGAGTATGTAACCAGTCGACGCGATTGCGATCTTGTGGTATGCCTGCCAATCTCTGTACCTGGTACTGCTACAACTGCATGTGTTGGACACAGTGGACAGACTTCAGTTTGCTCAAGACTGCGAGTATGCTAATGAGTACTACATCAAATTGTCTAACAATTTAATCCGTTACTAATGAGTACATCGAATTGTGTCGACAATTTAATCGGTATGTTCGCCTGTATATCGTATATCGATATTGTTCTGATTGTGCTGTAGTATATTTTACAACGCTGCTAATAGTACATGTTACTAGTATGGAGTTGTCAGGGCGACAGGGTGACACCCGACAAGAACGGGCGTGATCTCTCTATAGCTAATTCAAATACACACTCACATAATTTACATCAGATCGGGCGACGCGACGAGGACGGCAAGAACAATGGCGGACAGGAGAGTGGAGGCGGCCAAAGAGGCGACGTGGCGGCACCCGGTGCCGTAAGGCTCGAGGGTGCCGCTCGGCCCGAAGGTCCCGCTCCCGTTGAAGCTCCCCGGCGGGCCGAACGCCGACGGGGGACCGAAGCCAGACGGTGGGCCGAACCCAGACGGCGGACCGAAGCCACCCGCGGGAGGGCCGAAGCCGGTCGGAGGGGGCCCGAAGTCGGACGGAGGGCTGGAGCCGACCGGAGGCGCGAGGCCACCCGACGGAGGCGCGAGGCTCGTCGGAGGGCTGGCGCTCGGCACGCTCGAGTTGGAGCCCCCTGCCATGGTGCTGCAAGCATGCACGAAATCGATACCGTGTCAGACTTGTGAAATGATCTTGGAGCAAAAGTATGCTGAGTGTCGCGAGAAATGACGCTCACCTTCCCGCGAAGACGCACGATCCCGAGCCTGCAAGGAGCGATCACCATGAAAGAATCAGAGAACATACATCCATGGCGGTACAGGAGATGGAAGAAGCTGTGCCAGACTGCATGCTTACTGGGGTCGGTGGCGGTGGTGGTGGCGGTGCCGTTGAAGGAGCAGGTGGCGCCCGTGCTGGCGCCCTTCTGGTAGTAGTCGTTGTAGGCGTAGGAGGCCAGCGCCGCCAGGTTGTTCTGCCTGTAGCAGGCCCCGCCGGGCTGGATCGCCGAGCAGTCGGCCTGGCCCTGCCCGCACGCCCAGCTCAGCCCCGCCTGCAGCGCCGCCGGGTCCGCGTTCTGCAGCGCCACGCAGAACGTCCCCGCCGCCAGCGACCGCCTCCCGCCGCCCCCACCGGCAGCATGACGCAAGTGGCCGCGGTACACCACCGCGCCGCCGAGCCCCTCGGGCTCCGCGGCGATCAGCGGGACGCCCGAGAAGCCGAGCGCCCGCATCGCGGCGTACGCGTCGTCGGCGGCGGCGGCCTCCCGTGCGCGGGCCTGCTTGAGGAAGAGCGGCGAGCCGGTGTCGCTGAGGAACCGCAGGAGGTGCCCCGCGACGCTGGCGTGCCAGGACGGGGCGAGCGGGACCGACGACAGCGCGGTGGACACCCTGACGCGGCCGTCGAGGCGGGCGGCGGCGAGCGCGGCGTGGAGGTTCAGCATGGCGGGGACCAGCGAGTAGGCGGCCCCGGGAGAGCTTGACAGGACGTCGTCTCCCGCCAGGACGTGCGTGATCATGGTCGCCGGGAGGAACGGCGCCACGTTGGCGGCGACCCAGAGCTGGGCCTCCTCCTTGAACTCCGCCATGTGGTGCAGCCGCGAGTTGGGGACGGTGACCATGACCTCCGCTCCGGTGTTGGCCAGGGATCGCAGCAGCCGGTGGTCTGCTCCGCCGCACACGCGCGCCTGCTTGGTCTGCTTAGACTGCACGAGTTTTGCCAAGTCTGACGGAGAATTCTCGGCCTCCGAGGGGAGCATCGTGTCGTCCCTCATAGAAGTGCCTGCCCATCATCAAGGTAAATTTGAGTTCAGTTGGCACTTGCCAGTGACTGCCAGTATGTAGTAAAGATTTTTCTCGTTTGACCGCATCATTGGAGCGTCTTCGTATTAGCTGCACGTTACGGCCACGCATGGCTTCAGGTTTCAGTCTGTTCAGCGCTTGAGTGGCAAATATAATTAGGGATAACTGAAGTTAAAAGCTTTTACATCCCTCCGTTTCTTAAATACATAAGTCTTTTAGAGATTCCACTACAAACTATATACAGATGTATATAGACTATTTTAGAGTGTAGATTCACTCATTTTACTCCATATGTAGCAGTGACGTAGTTAAAGGATGGCTAGGGTGGTCCATGGGCCACCCTGGAATTTCCCCATAGCTTGTATATAGTGTAGTAAAAAAATATTTCTTTGTAAATAAATAAACTTATGTAAATAGAAATTATTGATGGACCACCTTGGTTTATTGGGCTGGCTACGCCACTGGTATGTAGTCTATAATGGAATCTTTAAAAAGACTTATGTATTTAAGAACGGAAGGCATACTTTTCGGGGGCATGCAAATATGATGGGGCGCCCAAGTGGATCCACCCCTTTGACTGTATGGAGTACTCTCTGGAAGCTGCAATGTCCACGTAAAGTGCAGATTTTTGGTTGGAGAATTTTGCGAGGAATTATTCCGCTTCGAGCTATCCTTACTAATAGGCATGTTGGTTCAAATGGTGCATGCCCCATCTGTCATCAAGGCGCCGAGGACATCCGACATCTGCTATTCTTGTGCACTAATGCATGGTCCCATCTTGGGTTAACTCATATCATTGACCAAGCGATACATGTTGACAGATCAGGTTCGGCCATCTTTAAATATATACTCTCACTGCTGGATCAACAAGTAGCTATGCATCCATCTTTGAACTTCAAACAGGTTATAGCCGTGGGAGGTTGGTACCTATGGTGGATCAGAAGACAAATAACGCATAATGAATCGGTTCCACCACAGTGGAGATGAGCGTTGTCAGTGCTATCCATTGCGAGCAATCATCAGAGGACGTCATCGCTCACCCCTAGTTTCGCTGAAGCAAAATGGAGTAAGCCAGACCCTCAATTTATTAAATTGAATGTTGATGCAGCTTTTTATCCAGATGAAGGTGCGGGGGCTACAGCGGCCATACTACAGGATGTTAGAGGAAACTTTGTGGCGGCACAATGCAAATTTATCCCTTTCGTTGCAGATGCGATCACTACAGAAGCTTTGGCAATGAGAGACGGTCTAGTTTTTGCTAATTCTCTTGGATTCAATTGGTTGGAAGCGGAATCAGACTCCCTACAGGTTATTAACTTCTGTAATGGTCAAACTAGATGGTGGGACTCAGCGGCGGCAATCTTCGTGGAATGTGTGGATACTAGTTCATTGATCGGAAAGGTCATTTGTAAGCATTGTTATCGTTCTTGTAATCAAGCAGCTCATGCACTAGCTAATTTTTGTTTCTGTAATAAATCTTCTTTCAGTTGGTTGGATGAGCCTTTTGACTGTGTTTGTGTTGTCTGTAAGCTTATAGACGATGTAAACGTTGTTTAATTTTAATAAAGCTAGCCAGGCCTTCCTAAAAAAAGAACGGAAGGAGTAGTACGTAAGATAGTTAGGTAGGCGCATCATTCAGTTTCTTGGACACGAGGCCACAACCGATGAGCTAGCTCTTGTAGTACGCGTGTCGCGTCTGCTTCTGCTTTTTTGCTCATGACTCAACGCAAGATAAGAGTCTTGAAAGGGGAACGCACAAGCATCGCAGCTTAGAAAGTCCCTTTGTGCTGCTGCACGCTTTCAAGAAAACGAAAATGAAAATAGAACTCTGTCTGTCTGTGTGCCGTGCCGTCGCGTCTTTGGGAAAAGACGCCACCTCATGTAGTGCCGCCATGTTACATCCTTTCTGTCATGCTTTCCTGCTTTCTACGATGCTCTACGTACGTCCGTCCGGGAACGTATGTCGAGTTAAGTTACGAATCTTGGGCCGGGGACAGAAAGGAAAGCGAGAATGGAACCCTGCACCGGCAACCCCGTGCTGAAGCCGGAGCACAAAAGCAGTCACATACCTGACGCCGCGTTGGAGAGAAGAAGAAGGACGAGGGTAAAAACGCGTCCCTGCCATCTCTCGCGCAACATTGGAGCCTCTTCCTGCGTGCGACGATGCAAACACCTATGCAAACATTGGAGCAGATATGTCAGAACATATACCTATGCAAACAATGAAATTTTGTAATCTGTCCATAAAAGTAATATTCCAGCCGTAAGGAGACTTCGGAAAGACCATGAATTATCGTGAGTGGTTATTCCCTCCGTCCGAAAAAGCTTGCCCCTTAAATGAATTTATTCAGTATCAAATTAGTGCTACATACATGCATTTGAAAAATAAGGTTTGGACAAGTTTTTTCAGACGAAGAGAGTATTATTTTCCGGAAAACATGGCATGGTATACGCGGGCCTGCGGCATTATTCGAGCTCCATGATGCGTGCATGCTTCCAGACGGATCGCCACCAGCAACGCTAGTCCTACAACAGCAGGACACGACGCCCCACGGAAAGAAGGAAACAATACAATTGATCGAGGAGAAGAAGATGGAGTGGAACACTTTGGTCACTGTTGTTACGGCCGCGTGTGACACCGACCGATGAACCGATTCCATCAAAAGCGTCAACATCTGATAGGGCCACGATTGCATGCATAGTCCAAGGACAGTTACGTTTATATATCATCCGCGCAACACAATTTGGTGGGTAAACGGGGACACCTAACACTATCCCTATCCTGACAAGCATGCCTCATCACGATTTAGCGTAACTAGTTAACTGGTTTATCTAGCTATAGCTCCTGATTAATTAGCTAACAGCGGCTTCTTTTGGAGTAATACTGCAAACGGGCGGTTCATGGAAAGGAAACGCTGCTCTTGGGTAAGAACATATCCTGCTATTTTTGTTCGTAGCTGAGGTATGTAAGCTCCATGGATGGATGGAAGAAGGAAAAACACACAATTGTTGGGTTGGAGAGGTTCTTCCTGACACCGTTATTAAGCTTAATTTGGCTACCCTGCTGCATGCTTACATATTCTTGAGGAAAGTAATCGGGCAATCTAATCTAACCTAATCTTTCTATATGCATGTGGAAGCGGTTGAATTCAACTTAATTGTGAAGCTAAAAGAGAAGGAATCGTATCTCAAAACAAGCTAGAGAATTTAAGAAAAAAGGGCAAGCTCAATTCGGTGAAGGAGGAACTGGCGACGATGGCCACACATACATACCTGAACTCGGCTGGCCGGCCCCAAGAAGCTGGCCAGATCTTGCTATGCTTGCTTCTCCCGGACGAAAAGCTACTGTGTGTATGGTGGAAACGAGAAGTTGTTAACGGTTAACTAGACTAGTCCCCTGGATCGATCCGCTCCTCGTGTTTCTTGGAGCCTGCAGTCGGCAGCGGGGAGAGGCCTTCGCTAGGGGCTCTATGTATGCCTGACCATGTGAGCACAAGCGTATGGCCTTTTTTATACGCGCACTATGCAACCACAATCACGCTGACGTGCACACACACGGCTGACTGTGATTGGGTGATGCCGCGACCAAGAGATGCCAAGGCGGTGCAGCGGCGAGGCCGCGAGAGAAAGTGCTTGCCGACTTGTGTCGTGTGTGGCTGGCTCGTACGCACTGCACGCGGCAAAGGAGGAAAGAAGAGACAGGTTAAGTTTGCTTGTGTGTGTGTTGTCCGCCGTCATTCCGTTCGTTAAACGAGTGTCGGATGAAGATGAAGCCTCTAATTCGTGGCGTCGGTCGCTGCGCGTGTCGCCGAAACATCAAGATTGTTTGATGCGCGTTCTCATTCGCCACACCACCAATCCTGAAATAAATCTGAAGATGATATGCCGGCTTAGTTTTTTGAAGATGCTCATAAAAATAAGATATGCGTATGTGTTTATACGGATGAATATATGCGCGTATGTATGAGCGTTTGTGTCTGTACCGCGTTCAAAAAGTTTACGTGGACGTGTAGTGGTGTTGGGTGCAACTTCAAACCCAAACTCACCCTACGGAGAGACAGCCTACCGCAACGGTGCGAGTGCGAACCCAGCTTCGAGTTCGTCAAACCGAATCGACGGCAGGTGACCCATCCTCCGCACGTCGCCGTCCAACGGCCCCTCGAAACATGCATGATCCCTTACTTCTCTTTATTTATTTATTATTATCTCTCCGCCGAATAATCCCTATCCCTCCTTTATCCGACGCCGACTCAAAAGCAAAGCATGGCCTATGCTCTTGATTAAGCCGACTCAAAAGCAAAGCATGTTAGCATGGCCTGTGTTGTTGATTAATTAGCTAGCCAATCCCGGCTTACTTTCACAGTCTGGTGACGCCAACTCGTGGATATCCTCATACCATCCCTGCTTTCCGGTGTCACCAGCGCCAAGGTTTTCCGTCTAGTTGCACCAAGAAAAAGGTAAGGCTAAAAGGAAATTCCCTCCTTTCTTCTGGCTTTAGGATACAAAAAAAAAGCGTTGCAAATTGGCTGACCGATCTCGTGCGTGATTGGCCGCCTCGCCACCCATGCTACGCGATAGAGCCCACACACCGCTCTGGGTACTCTAGGGCAACTCCGATGCGGATCACCAAAACATACTTTAGAACGGCGGCTGGTGTTGCTGGAACGAGGGCAGCGGCAATGTTGGAACGGTGTTGGCGTTGCTGAAACTAGCCGACGCCGATGTTGGAACGGTGGGGGAGGGGGGGGGGGCGTTGCTACGATTGGTCGATACCAATGTTGGAACGACGTCTAGCGTTGCTGGAATTGGCCGACGCCATTGCTGGAACAACGACCGGTGTTGCTGGAATGAGGGCCTACATGAGTGTTGCAACCCCAGCACGGCAAATGCTGGAACCTACCGGCGGCACTATTGGGCCGGCGGCTGGTGTTGTTGGAATCGGGCGGCGGGGCTGCAACCCTAGCACAACAGTGCTGGAACAACATCTAGTGTTGGTATGAGCCGAATGGTGGTGCCGCTGCGAGCCAATGAGGTATGTGTTGATGCTGCAACCGCGAGGGGGGGGGAGGACATCCTGCTTGATGAGAGAATGTGGGGAAGGGCACCACAGCTAATGTTGGAGTGCCGCCACACCAAGAGATCCCTCTGCAGGGATGGGGCGGGGTGTAGAAGGGGAGCACATCTCTCAGGAGGAGCCTTCTGGGGAAGAGGGATTTGACGTGAGGAAGGAGATGACCGGTGAAGGATAGGGACAACTTGTGGGGCCGATCGAGCAACTGAAGCGATGCGAAGAGCGAAGCGCGAGGTGATGGATCGGTCGCTTGTGATGGTCGACCTGCGCTATCGTCGGCCTTCTGATATGTATTTAGCCAGCCTTCTTTTCTCTTCTCTATCTCTACTGCAGGTAGAACGTTTCGTCCAACCTTAAGTATGTTCCCAGCTCCCTCTCTCGGTTTTGCCCCTAATTATCCTCCAACCTTACGTACGCCCCCTCCCACCCCCCTTCTTGCTTTTGCATCGTCCCCGTTAGGAGACAAGCAATTGCCTTAACAAATCCAGGGCTAGCGGCTCCAAGCTAACAAACACGTCACAAAGACCTTTTGCGAAAAAAGCATCAGGATAATGGGGCTATTTGGATGGTAGCCAAGAGCTACCACGCCAAAAAATGGGCGTTGACTGGAAACATGGGCACTCGTTTGGATAGTGGCCAAATCTACGGAGCCTTACTAATTTTTTGGCTCGCTGTTCAGATTCCATGCCCGCGAGCTGGCGGAACGGAGGCGGCCGTTTCTCTCGCCAAAATATTGGCACGCCCTGTGTTGGTCGAGCTGGCCAGGGCGAAATCCAAACAGCCCCAATGTGACATTGGGGGTGGAGTGGGCACCAAAGCCACATTCTAGTGCCCAGTCGAGTTCACCTTGAGTTGTTGACATGATAGAGGCAAATCATACCCCTTGCACGAGGTCATCACCGAGTCCACCTTCGTATGCTCCATTGACAAAGGCGAAGCAAGGCTCGGGCATAGCTCCAGAAGCTCGGTCACGATCTATAGCACCAGAGCCACGACATAGGGATCAAGGCAGACATGGATTGGGAGTTGTCCCGAACATGAGGACGAGGGGAGAAACAACCATATAGCTCTGCTCCAGTATCCTCTACGGAGCCAACACCGACCTCACCAAGATGATGCACCATCAGAGAGGTCTGCAACATAGTCGGCCCAAAAAAAGCCTGCTCAAAGCAACCTTTACTTGCCGTAGGATGCTCCCAACACACGCCAGCAAGCCTTGCAGATGCTCAATTTGAACCACCAGAGCGGACTGTAGCACCACATCAGACGGGTGTGCCAAACCAACAGTTACGGATACATCCGACATTCAAGACCCACGATGAAGCGTCTTGGAGGGGAGCGCAGATTTGGTCACACCCTCACAAGTCACATGAAGCCAGAGCTTGACGATGCTCGGTGTTGAGGCGGGACGCAGGCGGCACAACAACGGCATGCTAAGTGAGCTGAGTGGACGCCTAGTTGCGTAGCAGATCCATAATCTTATCAGCGTGTTATATTGGCTCTTCGTGCTTTCTACGACCCAAAGCATGTGCAGCTGCATCTAAGAGCATCTTCTACAGCCGCGTCAAAAGACGCGCGCGCGGTAAACTAGATTTTTAGCACGCGAGGACGTTTTCGCGCGCTCCAACAGGGGTGAAAAACTAGCGCGCGCCAGAAACGATTGCGCGCGCGGAAAAAGGCGGCAGCTCGCGCGCTATTTTTGACGCACCGCTTTCAGCACGTCTATAAATTGCGACGCTCGCCGCGCGGCTATCCACACGCACCTCTCCCGCTTCCTCGTAGCTTCCTTTGCTTCCTCACTGCTCCAGCGCCCCGTCACCGACGCGCCAC
Organism: Triticum urartu; assembly: GCF_003073215.2. Lineage (NCBI taxonomy): Eukaryota > Viridiplantae > Streptophyta > Magnoliopsida > Poales > Poaceae > Triticum > Triticum urartu. Next base: position 540,392,331 of record NC_053025.1, on the reverse strand, counting down.
CATGCCGCGCCGCCGAGGAGCGTCGGGCTACCGCTGCGTCTGTCAGCGCCCCAACGGCTGGTACTACGCCGAGATCCGGTCCGGCGACATCTGGCTCGACCTCAGCACCTTTCCAGACTGCGCGTACGACGCCGCCTGCGCGTACGACGTGGCGGCATGGCGCCTAGACAGGCCGCGCACGCAGATGAACTTCCAGGACATGTACATGCGCCAGCAGGCGCAGGACGTCGCCCCTCCGCCTCGTCTTATCACGGACGAGGGCCGTGCGGAGCACACTCGGCGGCAGCGCCGCCTCCTCATCGCCGAGGAGGACGAGCGAGGCATGGCGGAATGGCACCGGCGCCATCCGGAGAACGTCGCCAACGAGCAAGCCTACTGGGCAGAGAGGACAGCAAAGCGCCGCGCGGATCGGTTGGAGAGGCGTCGGCGGAAGGCCCTGGCGCTATCGCAGTGCGATATCGTTGAAAATGATGGGCAGTCGATCTTTTCGGCTAATGATCCTCGTTGGGACGACATGTGGCTCGATATCTCGAACCAGACCAACGAGGATGATGATGATGACGACGTCTGAGAATAGGTTGTAGTTGCACTATCTAGTAGTTTTTTTTATGTCGTTGCACCATAGTTTTATCTATGTATACTATGGAACTATGTAAAATATATATGTATCGTTTTTATCTATGAATTTTATTTAGTATCGTTTTTATTTAAAAATATCTACGCAATGTTTATGCGATACGCGCTGCATTTTAACGCGGCTGCTGGAGCTACGCGCGTGCGCTAAATTTTAACACGGCTGCTGAAGCCAGCGCTGCCCGCCACGCTTTTACAGACGATAGACACGCTGCAAACTACTTTTTAGCGCGTCGCGCTCTGTTGGAGATGCTTAAAAAAGACATGCGGAGCGGCCGGACCGCACACGCTGGAGCATGGCTGACGGAATCTCAATTTGATGTAGGCCTTCTCCGCAACAGACTGGTCGAAAGCGAGAATGTTCGTCAGGGCCAAGGACCGTGGCCAACATGCTCATCTGCCACAAGTGTATAAAGCGTTAGTTAACTTGATGAACAGCAATGCCGACTCCATGTTTGGTTGGCAAGTCCGAGAAGGCAGACGTCTACAGAACCGCATTTCGACATGCAAAAGCCATGTCCCGAAGCAAAGAATCAGTACCAAAATGTAAGCAACTGTATGAGAACATTGCAACGCAAGCATTCCCGAAAGAGCGGCAAAACATGGTACTCCCTCTAGTAGAGCAGCGACAATAAATATGGATAGGAGGGAATACAACACCTGACCACAACAAAAGGAAAATTACAAAGATTGGGGCACTCATGAACAAGAACAGCATTTCAATGAGCAGACAGTTACAGCAAACCACAGCCTCTAAAGGCCAGAGCAGAAGAGGTAAAAATAAAACAAGGAACAGAAAAGGGCTATCTATACAGAGGACATAACAGCAAAGTGGCGCCACGGATGGAAATAGATATCCAAGCTTTGTTTTCACCTTCACAAAGCTATATAAACTGTACTTACATTTCAGAACAGCACGGCTCAAGTGAATATCTCTCTCACGAGCCAGTCCAAGGTGGGATAAGCAAAGTAGAGGATCAGAAACGACGGCAGCGCAAACAAAAACGTGACAAGGACGTACAGGAGCAGAACCGCGGCGCTGGCAGGGACGGCGTAGAGAACTATGAGGAGGAACATTATCACGAGCGGGAACTTGGCCGTCAGCTGCACGAAGCACACCATAAGCTTTTGGAGAGACACGCTGGCAGTGTTGGAGGTGTTGGCAGTGGCATTTCTATCTCTGGCAGAAAAGGAGGTCTCTGCTCGTGCCGTAGGGGTTCTTCGGTGGTGTTGACTGGAACTGGTGCCGCCACTGGAGGGACATACTGATTGGCGCTCTTCATGACCAGAGGAATGGAACTTTGCTCTGTCACCATTCATGCTCTCAACCATCCACAGCAGAAAGTAGTTCTTACGTGGGAACTTGAGGTTGCCCTTGTACACCAGCCGGAAAGATAATAGGTTGCACCAAGGACACGAGACAAAGAGAGGCAGCTGGATAGGAAGGGTTGGGAACTTGACAACAGCCCACTGAAGACCTAAGATGCAGTTCTTGCACATTGTGTGACCACACCACAAGACATAAGGAACGTTCTCTACGATGTTGAAGGATTCACAGCAAATTGGGCATTCAAGGCCTTCTTCTCGACTTGCACATGAAGAACCATCGTCATCAGAGCAATCATGATTGGATAAGCTGCCTTTTGATGGTTGTACCTTTTTCTTTATGCTTCCAGCTATGGCATTTGATGCAAAACTCCACATGTTGAGTGAGGAAGAGCTGGTACACTATGTTTTGTGCATCTGCAGTCCTGATGTACAGCAAAAAATCAGAATGCCTCACAAGCGAATAATACCATACCTACATAGAGGGAATGCCAATTTCTCCAGTAAAACTGACCACAAGTATTTATGTTGAGCAAAAAGTGAAATGCTCTCATAAATGAAATAAAGCCAGCAGTCCATAAAAAATCAAGTAAACAACCAATTGACAAGACAGGCAATGAGTCATATTAACTACATAATCATGTTTATTTTTTAGAACAATGATACAGTTTCCCTGTGCATTAGCTATTTCAGAAACCACATAACAAACACAGAAATGCTGAGAGTGCCAAGTGATATTACTGACTGCATACGTATCTACTTTAGTCGAGGAGGGATTAATAATGTGTGGCCTAGTTGATTAGGTGGCGATTTTCTCAGTCGGCTTTGTAGCTACCCTGAGTAAGTACTCCCTCCGTTCGGAATTACTCGTCTCGGAAATGGATGTATCTAGAACTAAAATACGTCTAGATACATCCATTTTTGTGACAAGTAATTCCGAACGGAGGGAGTACTTAATTTGTACAGATTTTTCAGTACATATAGCACTTCTCTAATAAAAAAAACTAATAAATAAATTGACAATAACCGTGGTATCTAAAGAAGGTGAGAAACTCGGCAAGCAGGAATTCATCCGTGAAAGTTATTGTAAACATTTTTACTGCTGGAAACTTATCGGGAAGGAGCATCATTCACTAGTTTTAGATAAGAACTGTTTAGATAAACTACATGTGTGCTATCACATTAGACCTGCAGTGCTTTTCAAAACAGTTAATTATCCCTACCGTAACAGATAAACTAGAAGAAATTACTCTAGTTACAAAATCGTGGTAAAATAACTAAATTATCACGACATTGTTTTAATCCGCTCAGTAAAGTCTACAGAGGACTAGCAGCACATTAAGGACTCTTTTGGATCCTAGGCAAGAATAGTTATAGCCTTGCCGGGCAAGGCTAGGTGTTTGGAACTGTTCAAATATCTTAGTTTTTGTGGGCCAGCTAGCTTGGGTGGGCTACAAAAACCTTGCTAGATCAGGAAAGCCAAATCGGCTCGCTTCCGATGGCAAACTTTTCGCAAAGAAAAACCAATGACCCACTCCTCACAACAGTTTCACAGGGCAAGGCTGGTAAGCAAAAGAACCAACGCAAAAGCTGGCTAGCTGAGCTATTGCCCAACTAAGCATCTCTAAATAGAACTATGGGAGGATCAAACAAATCCTACAAATTCTACACATGGCTTACTCATCATTTAATAGTTGCAATAAGAAGAATGCTTAGTGGTCAAAAGAAAACATTGCTTCTTCTGAACATAAATTACAAAACGTAGGACCACCAAGTCTAGTTCAGCCCTACATGATTTATATGAAAGCAATAGCAGGTTCTGAGTTGATGCCAATACACCCAATTTGAGCTATTTAATTGTATCACAATAAACTAGGCAATTATTAAGCAAAGATATGATTTCTTGTTTTTAACCAACTTGAGAAAATAAAATAGCCATTCGCATCATGACAGGTTCACAATCATACGGTATCCAGAGCCTAATAAAGCCTATGACTCCTCAAACAGGTTCAGTCAGAGATAGTTTCTAGCAAACTCGACTAAGCCCTGCTTAGATAATCGAGTCTATATGTGCCCTACCTTCTAGAAAATGTCATCAGACCCAAAAATCCTAAGCAGGTACCAGTCACGCAATTCCCATGGAATTACAACATTATCCGGCCTACTGGTCACTCCTCAGCTTCAGGCTACAAACCATATGTCTCTATCATCGTGCAAGTCACAAAGATTTCACTAACCATCGTTTAATATATACTTTTTCCCAATCTGACATTTCGTGCCTACAAACAGCCATGAAAATCCCCAAATCGGCGAGGTCTCCACCCCAAGCGCCCTACGGTAAAAGGAGGACCAAAAGCCACGGCCCAACCACGCATCTGGTCACGAGAGACTCCGTAACATCACGAACGCGCGGGCAGGAGCCGGAAACGAATCGGGACAAATCGCTGGGGGGATTAGGGGCAGAGGGGGTCGGCAGCTCACCAACGAGGTCCCGGATCTCTGTCGGCGCGGCGCAGGGGCGGGCGGGGGACTCCGCGGGAGATCGGTTGTGGTGTGCTAGAAGACGGTCATCCCGGCGGCGGCCGCCGCGTCGAGAGGGTCGCGGCAGAGGGGGGGGTAGCGGTCGGGTGGAGACGATGCGAGAGGGGTGGGGGAGGAAGATGACCGTCCCACCTGTTGTTGATTTCGGTTTCTTTCTCCCGTACGTTCGTGCGACTCGCTCGGGCGCAGTATATCTGGACCGCTCGTTTTCCTTTGGATGGCTCGGATGACGCCACTTTTTCCTCTGTTGTTATCTATCTTGGTTTGCTCTGGGAAAACTTAGTGATCAGATGAGAATAAGTAAAGATAAGTATGGCGAGCTGTCCAAAGGCATGATCATTGGCGGTGCACCCATGCTGTAGATACATCTCGTTTTCTTCGAGAAGGAAAAAAGAAGATATGCCGCGTCATGCCTTTTGCTCTTGACAAAAAGTCCCAATCCAAATCATGTAACAACAAATTGGCAGTTGGTTTATGAAGGCTCTGGTGTGGTACTGAGTTGTTAGGACATCTCTAGTCGATCTTAAAGAATGGCGAAGTAAACCGTCGAGTAACATTATTGGAGTGAATTTACTCCCAAAGTTTTGGTTGAACCTAGCCGAACTTCTAAGTTTAGTCGAGTATAAAACGAATTCGAGCAAACAAACACAAGGTCGATTCAAACAAGTACTTATTGAACATACTAGCCGAAGTTCGGCGCCGATTCAAAATCTATATCAGTTTTGCTAAAGGACATATTGATGTGCTATAAGTTTTACATATCTAAATCCTAGCTACTACCCCTCTCTCAGTTTATAGGGCGTGCGCGTGCCCCTAAGTCGTCAATTTGACCAACCTAATACAAGTCATATATTACAAAAAATATATACTAATATAAACTTCAGATGTTCTATTTTCAAACTGTATAATTTTGTGTTATATAGTTTATATTAAGGTGATAAAATTGGCAATCTAGGTGTACGCGTAGGACTTGTAAACTGAAACGGATGTAGTATATCATTGGTTTTACACTAAGATTTGTGCAATATTCTTTTTGTCTTTTTTTCTTTTTCTTTCTAATTTGATTGAGGACTTAGATGTGCAATAATTATGGCACATCTAGATGTGCCCTAAACAGACCTGACAGACCTATACTAATAAAGTGAATAGTGCTTCTGCCCATCTGTCGATAATTTTACAGAAACCCCCTGTAGTTCTCGATATTCCACCTCGATCCTTCCCGCGGCGTACTCCGTGTATAGGCGGTGCTCCGCCTTGGTTTGGGTAGCACCGGTAGAGCTCCCCCATGTACGCCTCACCGTCAGCCTCGGGCGCGTGTCGCTCGCGGGCTTCTCTGTCCTCCCGGCGCTCACGGGCATTGGCCACACGCTGGTCCAACGGTGGCTCCGGAGGCGGCAGATAGCCGTCAGAGAAGTTTCGGCGGCCGATGACGCCATACAAGTGCATTGACTTGATGTCGTATGCACTCGCCGCAGCTTTCTCCGAGTGAAAATTGTCGAACCAGTGGGTTTTCCTGGTGTCTCGGTCGGTAGTTTGGCCTCGGCACGACGCGAGAGGAGGAGGAGGTACGGGAAGATTAGGCGACGTCGGCGCGGGAGAAGGCGGCCGTGCGGGGTCTATCCACCGGGCAGGCGCTGCAGATGGGTGACAGCGAGCGACGCCGGCCGGATCCAACCATGGAAGGAGACACACGGGGGTGGATTTGGGCGGTCGGACGATGGAGAGAGTGTTGGGTGCGATTTATTGGGCGGACGAGCGAGCGGATATTTTTACTCCTCGGCCGCCGCGAGGAGTAAATTTTTTACTCCCTTATATGATTTAAGAGTTCGGCTATGTCCCGGTTAGAGGAGTAAACCAGATATTTACTCCTCTAAGCGGTTTTAGGGGATCGGCTAAAGATGCCCTTTGTTAAACCTATGAAGTCAGCTTCTCAGGTACCATCCATATGCAATCCATTGTCGCTTGTGCTCACAATCACGTGGAGGTGGGCACTGACTGGTTGCGCCACTGCTAGAACTAATTGTTGCCTGCCTTTCCCGACGCCTGCAACTCTGCCAGTCGTGGCACCGCCACCACCTCCCTCTGCTGCATTCGGCCACCGCTACTCCTTCCGTCATCGACAACCACGTCGTCCTCACCGCTGTTGCCACTCCTTCCTCTGCTCGCCGTCGAATGTTGTCGGTAGGTCGAGCTTCGCCGTTGTGTTTATTGCACACGAGAGTGGGAGAGAGAAAGGTGGGGGTACATATGTTAGTCTAAGTATAGGGGGTATATTGGGGATCTGCTGCAACAACACTTTAAACCCAATAAGCAATTATAAAGGAAGATTTTTTGAAAAGTTGTTAGTGCTGCAACAACGCTTTAAAACCAACACTGGTAGAAAAAGGGCCTGTTGTCCCGGTTTGTAAGGGCCTTTTGTCCCGGTTCCTGAACCGGGACTAAAGGGTCGGTACTAATGCCCTGCCCCTTTAGTCCCGGTTCAATCCAGAACCGGGACTGATGGGCCTCCATGTGGCCTGTTGCGCGGAGCCCAGGCAGGAGACCCTTTGGTCCCGGTTGGTGGCACCAACCGGGACCAATAGGCATCCACGCGTCAGCATTTCTGTGGCTGGGGTTTTTGTTTTTTTTTGAAAGGGGGGGAGGGTTGGGGGTTTTGGGGGGTTAATTTAGGTGTTTCATATATTGTGTTAGCTAGCTATAATTAATAGAGAGAAATGTCCTCTCTTATGTCCGTGCTTGGTCGACGCTACGTACTATACATACGTATAGAGAGGATTAGACACGCTAGCTAGCTAGTAAGCAAACGAAGGAAACAGAAGATCGTCATGAATATATATGCATATAGAGAGAAGTGATATCGACCACCTCTCCTTCTCCGAGAGATTGGTCGAACAACAAGTTCTCGTATATCTATCCGACACTACCGGCTACATATATACAATAATTATCTCTTACAAATATAATCATACGGACTCATGGTCCACATAGTATTCTCCGTCTTCAGCGATCACGTGGTCAAGATAGAATGCCGCCAATTCCTCTTGAATTGCTCGCATGCGAGCTGGTGCTAGGAGTTCATCCCGCTTCCGAAACATCTAATTTGAAGAAGGGGGTCAATACATATATATATATATATGAATGGATGAAACTCAACACAAATGATGGTAATAAAATAAAATTGTGAATGTTGTTATTTACGTACTTCATATTGTTCGTCAGTGTATCCCCGCTCACAGGTCGTGTGGCAGATGGACTCGCAAACGTAGCATCCACAGAAATCATTTCCTTTTTCCTGCCACAACCACTTTACAAGAAATAGAGGTCAATCAAACTGATAAGCAAGAATGCCAAATCAATAGGAGATGCACGGAACATGCTACTATAGTATTTACTTTCGGGTGTCTAAATTGCAGCTTCTTCGGGAGTCCTGGAGCTTTTTTGGAGAATTTTTTCCAAACCCTGCCAGACAAAAAAAACAATTACTTGATATATCAGGAAATGAACAAAGTTGCTGATATGGTGGATAATGATCGATTTAACTTACTTCTCGAGCATTTGAGTCATGTCCGCATAGTCCTGGGGATCTTTTCGTTTTGAGTCTAAGACAGTTACTAGTCCCTGCTCAAGCTTAATCTCTAGGAGAATATAGTGGTAACTGCACACACATGCATAACTCATCAATTACATTACTATAACCTTGACTAACATATATATAAGGGAAACCGAATACGCACAAGACAATAACACTCACTTGAAGTTGTAAGGAAAGAGTATTATATCTTTGTTTTCATTTATTACCAATGATCGTAGCAGGTTGGCCTCGGTATCTGCGGCATGAAATTTAACCTGAGTTGCATCTATGAGATATGTGTTAATGAACCCAATATCACCGACTTGTCTTTTCTTCAATTCGGCGATCTTCAATCTGCATAATATAGTGAGGATGATTATAAATACATGCAATGAAAGAGCTGAGCTATATAGAGAGACTCAATGATAGAAGTAGTATTACTTACAGACAGTAGCAGGTGACCGTTGTTTTATCGAGGGCCAATTGATTGAAAAACTGAAAGAACTCTTCAAATGGAACAGGCAACAGTTCAATTCCAACGAGGTCATGCTCCTTTTTAACTTTCACATACAAAGTACTCCTCCCCCCAGAGTCTCTGCAGATTTTCAAGTACCAATCATGCAATCTTCGCATCATCGTTGATAGAGATCTTTCATCTTTGATGAGAGGCTTCCCGTACTCGTATCTTTGTATCTGCACCTCCATGGGTTCATAATGTACATCGTCGGGCAGGTAATCGGCAAGATTGCTATAACCGGGCACCATCCTCGGATCATTAGCGACGTTGTCGCTAGGCACCTTGAGCGGGGGGCACGATTGCTTCGCTTGTTCGCCGAGCTGGGCAATTTGTTTCCCAGCTCGTCGTTCTTTCAGCCTTTGATCACTGACAGTACTTCCCAACCGCTCCGCTTCGGCAAATTCCTTTCCAATAATGCGCTCATAGTTTCCTTTCGGCGGAGACTTGGGTGGTTTTGTCAGGGCAGCCAGAGTGCGCTTCGCTTTCACCGGATCTACCTTCTCCTCTGGAGGTGGATGTCTCTTTGCTTTCAACCCTTGAAACCAGTCATCCACTTCGGTTCACGCGATCTTCGCGTTCTCCTCCAGGGTCCTCTCGTATGGTAACTTCTCTGGAGTCTTCAGAGAAGGACCAAATCTGTATGTCCTTCCACCTCTGGCTGTACTACTAGACGCCGGCCGAGCAGACGGAGCGGCTGTCTTCTTTACTTGCTTACGAGGCGGAGGAGAAGGACTACGACGCGCCGGAGCAGCCGGAGCGGCGGCAGGTCTCTTCCGCCCTTGCTGACGAGGCGAAGAAGGAGGAGGCTGGCTGCTCGGGCGCGTCGGCGCAGGCGAAGAAGGAGGCGGAGTGCCGCCACGCGCCGGAGAAGGAGCCGGTCGAGTGCCCTGATCGTCACTCGCCGGAGGAGGAGGCGGTGGAGGAGGCGGAGTGCCCTGACTCGCCGGAGGAGGAGGCGGTGGAGGAGGCGGAGTGCCCTGACTCGCCGGAGGAGGAGGCGGTGGAGGAGGCGGAGTGCCCTGACTTGCCGGAGGAGGAGGAGGAGGCGGAGGCGTCCAGTTCGAAAGGTTGATGAGCTCCTTCCGCCATAGGCATGGAGTCTTCAGAGCAGACCCTAGCCTAGTCTCCCCTTCACCGGTAGGGTGGTCAAGCTGGAGGTCCTCAAATCCCTCCGTTATTTCATCCACCATCACCCTAGCATATCCTTCTGGAATCGGCTGGCAGTGAAAAGTTGCGCCGGGTTCAGTAGGATAAACAGAGCCAACAGCCGCCTTGACCTTCAACTTTATCCATTGCGTCATAAGGTGGCAATTTTGAGACTCCGTGATAGCATCCACGGGATAGCTGGCAGGAGCCGTCAAGGCATGCTCCGGCTGAAGCAGCTCGGTGGAAGCCACGCTGCTTCTCCGCTGAGATGGCGGGGTAACTTCGGGGGAAGCTTCGGCAGTACGTTTGCTGCGATTTGCTTCTCGTTCCTCTATCGCTTGTACCCTTGCTTGCAGCACCTGCATTTGGGTCTGCTGCAATTTTTTCCTCCTCTCCTAGGATTTGTAACCGCCTGCGTCCGGAAACCCAACCTTCCACGGAATGGAGCCTGGCGTGCCTCGTGTCCGTCCAGGGTGCTCAGGATTCCCGAGGGCCATTGTGAGCTCGTCGTTCTCTCTATTTGGAAAGAACGTCCCTTGCTGCGCTGCTTCGATATACTGCTGAAGCTTCCTAACTGGTATGTCCATTTGATCGTTCTTCCAAATGCACTTCCCTGTTACAGGGTCCAAGGTTCCGCCAGCCTCGAAGAACCAAGTCCGGCAACGGTCTGGCCAGTTAATTGTCTCTGGTTCGATCCCTTTATCAACCAGATCATTCTTAGTCTTGGCCCACTTAGGCCGGGCTACGAGGTAGCCACCTGACCCCGTGCGATGGTGATGCTTCTTCTTCGCAACATTTTGCTTGTTTGTCGCCGACATCTTCTTACTCTTTTCCGATGTCTTGTGGGCCACAAATGCGGGCCAGTGATCTCTGATCTTCTCATATCTGCCCTTGAATTCTTGTGTCTCTTTATTTTCGACAAACTTATTCAGCTCTTTCTTCCACCTCCTGAATAGTTCTGCCATCCTCTTAAGAGCAAAAGACTTGATTAATTGCTCTTTAACTGGCTTCTCTGGATCATCCTCTGGCGGTAGGGTGAAATTTGACTTCAGCTCAGTCCAAAGATCATTTTTCTGCATATCATTGACATAAGACACCTCAGGGTCTTCTGTAGCCGGCTTTAACCATTGCTGGATGCTGATTGGGATCTTGTCCCTAACCAAAACCATGCACTGAGCAACAAATGCGCTCTTTGTCCGGAGGGGTTCAATCGGTTGGCCGTCGGGCGCGATTGCTATGATCTCAAACTTTTCATCCGAGCTCAACTTTTTCTTCGGGCCTCGTCTCTTTACCGAAGTTGTGCTCGATCCGGAGGGCTAGAAAAAAGAACAAAGACTTAATTAATATGTGGACATACCAAAACAATGAATGCATCAATTAGCTAGTCAACAGAAGCTTAACTAATATATATACCTGGCCGGACTCGGTTCGGTCACTGGAGACGTCATCACGGTCTCCTTCTTGCACCGACATTGGGTCACTGGAGCCATCCTCACGGTCTCCTTATTGCACCGGCATTAGGTCACCGGAGCCATCATAATCATAGCCAACTGCTTCCAGACCATCGAAGTCGTTGAGAAACAACGAGAAGATGGCATCACTTCCTCGTGCGATTATGTCCCCCAACAACTCTTCTTGTACTTCGTCTCGGGCGGTGTCCATAGTTCTACAAATATTTACAACATGGCAATTATTATTCAAACATGACAGATGGATATATTACTGGCAAACGTAGAACTAATATTAATTAGTGGCCTCGACGCTGCTTCTCTAGGGTTTGGGGTGGCCTCGACAATGCTTTAAGGATAAAAAAAGAAGAGGAAGAAGAAGAAAAAAAGAGGAAGAAGAAGAAAAAAGAGGATAAATAGCAAGTATCGTGGGTCAGGGTCGCCGAACGGTAGAGGAAACCCTAAATAGCAAGTATCGTGGGTGTGAGATACATGTGGCCGTCGGTGTCGGACACTACATCCACGTCCCACAAGTGACGTGGGCGTCGAAGCCCGCGCCACTTGTGGGACGTGGATGTAGTGTCCGACACCAACGGTACATGTATCTCACACCGACGATTCTTTCTATTTAGGGTTTCTCCTCTACCGCTCGGCGACCCTCGACGACCCTCGTTCCCGATAAAATAAAAAGGAAGAAGAAGAAAAAAAAGAGGAGAAGAAAGAATAGAGAAGAAGAACTCCTCTATTCTTTCTTCTCCTATTTTTTTTCTTCTTCCTCTTATTTTTTATCCTCTTCTTCCTCTCATGTTCGACGACTCTCGACCCCTCGGCGACCCTAGACCCCCTCTCGACCCCCTCATGTCGAAGTTATCGGGTAGGGGGTATATCGACAACGACATACCCGATACATACATACATACATACATACATATCACATGCATCCATACATATATGAACAAAATTAATATCTACTAATTAACAACTTAAATAAAAAAACTAATACATATAGGAAGAAGAAGAAAAAAGAAGAGAAAAAAGAATAGAGGAGAAGATCTCCTCTATTGTTTCTTCTCCTCTTTTTTTTCTTCTTCCTCTTCTTTTTTTATCCTTTTCTTCCTCTCATGTTCGACAACCCCCTCTCGACCCCCTCTCGACCATCGACCCCCTCTCGACCCTCATATATAAAACATTTTCTTCCTTCTATTCCTTCTTCCTAAATATATAAAACTTTTTTTAAAATGAAACTAACCTAAAATGTACTAAATCAGAGAACATATATAGATAAAAAATTTCTAATTAAAAATCTAACTTTTGCATATATGTATTTTTAAAACATCATTACAATTGAAAAAATACATACATACATACAAAAAACATGTAAAAAATACATATATGAACATACATCAAAAAATACGTATATCTAAAAAATACATAGATACACATATATATGAAAATCTAAAAACATGTAAAAAATAGCATGTATAATAAAAAAATCCACGGCGGCGGCGGGGGCGGCAGACGTGCGGTGCTCACAGAGGCGGCGATGTTCGGGGCAGGGGACGGCGGCACAGTGATGGCGACGGGGCAGGGGCGGCGCGCATCGGGGCAGGGGACGACGGCGCGCGGCGACGGTGTCGGGGGAGGGCGCGGGCGACGGCGTCGGGCGAGGGCGCGGGCGACGGCGTCGGGCGAGGGCGCGGGCGACGGCGACGGCTGGGGCGGCGGGCGGCGTTAGGGCAGCCTGGCGGCATCGATGTGCTCGGCGTCGTTGGGGGGCAACTGCGAGGGAAATGTGAAATTTTCCTAAGTGCTGGCTTATATAGCAAAGGCATTGGTCACGGTTCGTGGCACAAACCGTGACCAATGCCCCCCTTTAGTCCCGGTTGGTGCCACCAACCGAGACCAAAGGCCTCTTTTCAGCAGCCCAAAGGGCGGGAAGCGGCATCCTTTGGTCTCGGTTGGTGGGACCAACCGGGACTAAAGGGGGGCATTGGTCACGGTTCATGTCACAAACCGTGACCAATGGCCCCCTTTAGTCCCGGTTGGTGCCACCAACCGGGACCAAAGGCCTTGTGCGGCTGCTGCGTCGAAAGTTTAGTCCCACCTTGCTAGTTGAGAGGGGTACGCAGTGGTTTATAAGCCCCACTGCCGCACCCCTGTCAAGCTTCTCTCCATTGCAGGCTTACGGGCCTAATTGTCACTGCTATGCCTGTGGGCCTACTGGGCCTCCTGCGAGCCTGAATCCTGGCCCTTTGATGGGTTTCTAGTCGTATTCAGACCATGGGGGCCCAGTAGATGGCATTTTTTTTGTTTTTTTGTTGCTTTATTTATTTTATTTTATTTTGTTTTTTGCTTTATTTTTTAATTCTTTATGCTTTTAGTTTTAGAAAAATTATAAACTTTTTGTTAATGCCATTAGTTTTCAAATTTGAAAACACTTTTTTTTGTTTTCTTTGTTGCTTTATTTATTTTATTTTGTTTCTACTTACAACAAAATACTTATTGTTGCTATTTTTTTCCAGTTTTTTTGTTTTGTTTTCTGCATTATTTATTTTCTTTTGTTTTTGCTTTATTTTTTTATTCTTTTTGCTTTTAGTTTTAGAAAAATTATAAACTTTCTGTTAGTGCCATTTTATTTTGTGATTAACTTTACTATAAAATAGTTTTTTTCCTGTTTTTTGATTTTTTGCATTATTTATTTTATTTTGTTTTTTGCTTTAATTCTGTTTGCTTTTAGGTTAGCAAAATTATAAACTTTCTGTTAGTGCCATTAGTTTTAGAAAAATTATAAACTTTCTGTTAGTGCCATTAGTTTTCAAATTTGAATAGTTAAAATTTGAATTCTTTGAAAATTGTTTGAATCACAAGTTTGTGATTAACTTACTAAAAAATGAGAATAGACGCGTTTATAGAGAAAATTCAACCTAAATTCCTAGTAAATTTCTATGAATTTCAGAGAAATTCATTATGAATTTAGGTTAAACTTTTCTCTATTAGGGTATCTATTTTCACTTTGAGAGGAGCTCAATAAGGCACAGAGGGAAGGGCTTATAAACCGGTGTGAGCCCCCTTCGGCTGGCGAGGTGGGACTAAACTCTGCCCGCAACGAGGACCAACCCTTTAGTCCCGGTTTGTGGCACAAACCGGGACTAATGGTCATGGGCCAGGGGCGAGGAGCAAAATTATAAACTTTCTGTTAGTGCCATTAGTTTTAGAAAGTTGAAAGTTGAAAGTTGGCATGGGCCAGGGACTAATGGTCATGGTATTACGAGGGCCGAACCATAAGACATGAAAGCATTTCAAATGAACTCTGAAAAAGTTGAAAGTTGGCATGGTATCATAATTTCACCCACATAGCATGTGCATGTACAAAACGGACAATGGTAGCATGTTCGTGTGTTACAAAGTTGGCATGGTATCATCATAATAGTTGCGGGAGAAAGTCTTCACTTTTTCTTCGCTTGTGTCATTTGCTTATTGCGCCCTAACCATGGATAATCTTCATTGTTTATCAGGATGCTTGGGTCAGCCTTGACATTGAAGGGAGGAATTTCATGAAACTTTTCATAATCTTCAGACATGTCTGTCTTGCCGTCCACTCTCAGGATGTCCCTTTTTCCTGAAAGAACTATGTGGCGCTTTGGCTTATCGTACGATGTATTCGCTTCCTTATCTTTTCTTTTTCTCGGTTTGGTAGACATGTTCTTCACATAGATAACCTGTGCCACATCATTGGGTAGGACGAACGGTTCGTCAGTGTACCCAAGATTTTTCAGATCCACTGTTGTCATTCTGTACTGTGGGTCTACCTGTACCCCGCCGCCTGACAGATTGACCCATTTGCAATTAAATAAAGGGACCTTAAAATCAGGTCCGTAGTCAAGTTCCCATATGTCCACTATGTAACCATAATATGTGTCCTTTCTTCTCTCAGTTGCTGCATCAAAGAGGACATCGCTGTTTTGGTTGGTGCTCTTTTGATCTTGGGCGATCGTGTAAAATGTATTCCCATTTATCCCGTATCCTTTGTAAGTCAATACAGTCAAAGATGGTCCCCTGGACAACAAGTACAACTCATCACAAACAGTGTTGTTACCTCTGAGACGTGTTTCCAACCAACTGCTGAAAGTCCTGATGTGTTCACATGTAATCCAGTCGTCGCACTGCTTCGGGTGTTTGGAGCGCAGACTGTTCTTGTGTTCATCGACATACGGGGTCAGCAAGGTAGAGTTCTATAGAACTATGTAGTGTGCTTGAGACCAAGAATATCCGTCCCTGCATATTATTGAGTCTCTTCCAAGAGTGCCTTTTCCAGTCAGTCTCCCCTCATACCGCGATTTAGGGAGACCTATCTTCTTAAGGCCAGGAATAAAGTCAACACAAAACCCGATAACATCCTCTGTTTGATGGCCCATGGAGATGCTTCCTTCTGGCCTAGCGCGGTTACGGACATATTTCTTTAGGACTCCCATGAACCTCTCAAAGGGGAACATATTGTGTAGAAATACGGGCCCCAGGATGACAATCTCGTCGACTATATGAACTAGGACGTGCGCCATGATATTGAAGAAGGATGGTGGGAACACCAGCTCGAAACTGATAAGACATTGCGCCACATCACTCCTTAGCCTTGGTACGATTTCTGGATCGATCACCTTCTGAGAGATTGCATTGAGGAATGCACATAGCTTCACAATGGCTAATCAGACGTTTTCCGGTAGAAGCCCCCTCAATGCAACCGGAAGCAGTTGCGTCATAATCACGTGGCAGTCATGAGACTTTAGGTTCTGAAACTTTTTCTCTGGCATATTTATTATTCCCTTTATATTCGACGAGAAGCCAGTCGTGACCTTCATACTGAGCAGGCATTCAAAGAAGATTTCTTTCTCTTCTTTCGTAAGAGCGTAGCTGGCAGGACCTTTATACTGCTTCGGAGGCATGCCGTCTTTTTCGTGCAAACGTTGCAGGTCCTCCCGTGCCTCAGGTGTATCTTTTGTCTTCCCATACACACCCAAGAAGCCTAGCAGGTTCACGCAAAGGTTCTTCGTCACGTGCATCACGTCGATTGAAGAGCGGACCTCTAGGTCTTTCCAGTAGGGTAGGTCCCAAAATATAGATTTCTTCTTCCACATGGGTGCGTGTCCCTCAGCGTCATTCGGAACAGCTAGTCCACCGAGACCCTTTCCAAAGATTACGTAGTGTAAATCATTGACCATAGCAAGTACGTGATCACCGGTACGCATGGCGGGCTTCTTCCAGTGATCTGCCTCGCCTTTGAAATGCTTGCCTTTCTTTCGACATTGATGGTTGGTCAGAAGAAATCGACGATGGCCCAGGTACACATTCTTCCTGCATTTGTCCAGGTATATACTTTCAGTGTCATCTAAACAGTGCGTGCATGCGTGGTATCCTTTGTTTGTCTGTCCTGAAAGGTTACTGAGAGCGGGCCAATCGTTGATGGTCACGAACAGCAACGCCTTAAGGTTAAATTCCTCCTGTCTGTGCTCATCCCACGTAAGTACACCGTTTCCATTCCACAACTGTAAAAGTTCTTCAACTAATGGCCTTAGGTACACATCAATTTCGTTGCCGGGTTGCTTAGGGCCTTGGATGAGAACTGGCATCATAATGAACTTCCGCTTCATGCACATCCAAGGAGGAAGGTTATACATACATAGAGTCACGGGCCAGGTGCTGTGATTGCTGATATGCTCCCCGAAAGGATTAATGCCATGCGCTTAAAGCAAACCATACATTCCTTGGGTCCTTTGCAAACTCATCCCAGTACTTTCTCTCGATTTTTCTCCACTGCGACCCGTCAGCGGGTGCTCTCAACTTCCCATCTTTCTTTCGGTTCTCACTGTGCCATCGCATCAACTTGGCATGCTCTTCGTTTCTGAACAGACGTTTCAACCGTGGTATTATAGGAGCATACCACATCACCTTCGCAGGAACCCTCTTCCTGGGGGGCTCGCCGTCAACATCACCAAGGTCATCTCGTCTGATCTTATACCACACTGCACCGCATACCGGGCATGTGTTCAGATCCTTGTATGCACCGCGGTAGAGGATGCAGTCATTAGGGCATGCATGTATCTTCTCCACCTCCAATCCTAGAGGGCATACGACCTTCTTTGCTGCGTATGTACTGTCGGGCAATTCGTTATCCTTTGGAAGCTTCTTCTTCAATATTTTCAGTAGCTTCTCAAATCCTTTGTCAGCCACAGCATTCTCTGCCTTCCACTGCAGCAATTCCAGTACCGTACCGAGCTTTGTGTTGCCATCTTCGCAATTGGGGTATAACCCTTTTTTGTGATCCTCTAACATGCGATCGAACTTCAGCTTCTCCTTTTGACTTTCGCATTGCATCCTTGCATCGACAATGACCCGGCGGAGATCATCATCATCGGGCACATCGTCTGGTTCCTCTTGATCTTCAGCAGCTTCACCCGTTGCAGCATCATTGGGCACATCGTCTGGTTCCTCTTGATCTTCACCAGCTCCCCCCGTTGCAGCATCACCGTATTCAGAGGGCACATAGTTGTCATCGTACTCTTCTTCTTCGTCGTCTTCCATCATAACCCCTATTTCTCCATGCCTCGTCCAAACATTATAGTGTGGCATGAAACCCTTGTAAAGCAGGTGGGAGTGAAGGATTTTCCGATTAGAGTAAGACCTCGTATTCCCACATTCAGTGCATGGACAACACATAAAACCATTCTGCTTGTTTGCCTCAGCCGCATCGAGAAACTCATGCACACCCTTAATGTACTGGCAGGTGTGTCTGTCACCGTACATCCATTGCCGGTTCATCTGCGTGCATTATATATAATTAAGTGTCCAAATTAATAAAAGTTCATCATCACATTAAAACCAAAGTGCATACATAGTTCTCATCTAACAACATATAGCTCTCCAGAGCATCTAATTAATTAAACCATACATTGAAACTATGTAAAACATTTCAATGCGGAAACAAATGCGATCATAATCGCAACCAAGGTAACAATTGATCCAACAACATAATGATACCAAGCCTCGGTATGAATGGCATATTTTCTAATCTTTCTAATCTTCAAGCGCATTGCATCCATCTTGATCTTGTGATCATCGACGACATCCGCAACATGCAACTCCAATATCATCTTCTCCTCCTCAATTTTTTTTATTTTGTCCTTCAACAAATTGTTTTCTTCTTCAATTAAATTTAACCTCTCAACAATAGGGTCGGTTGGCATTTCCGATTCACATACATCCTACATAAATAAAATCTATGTCACGTTGGTCGGCATAATTTTTATAAACAATAAATGAACCAATAGTTATAAAGATAATATATATACCACATCCGAATCATAGACAGGACGAGGGCCGATGGGGGCGGATACCAAAACCATCGCACTATATAAGATGCAACAATAAAAGTAAGAAAATAATACAAGTATCTATGTAAACATACAAGTAAGAATATTTTTCCTTTCAGAAAGAAGATAAGAACAAGAGGCTCACCACGGTGGTGCCGGCGATGAGCTCGGCGCGGGTGATCGACGGCGGTGAAGACGGGGACGGGGCGTGACGGACCGCTAAACCTAGACAAATATTATGGAAAATGAAGTTTGGAGGTCGAGCTTGGAGAGGAGAAAGCTTAAGTAGTGTGGCTCGGGCATTCCATCGAACACCTTGTGTGCATAGGAGGTGAGCTAGAGCATCACCAAGCCCTCTCCCCCTCGGCCAGAGAAAAACAGAGCACTGGGGTGCTCTGCTCGCGAGCGAGGGATATATATAGGCACCTCATTGGTCCCGGTTGGTGACATGAGCCGGGACTAAAGGGGAGCCTTTGGTCCCGGTTCAAGCCACCAACCGGGACCAATGGTGGTGGGCCAGGAGCGAGGCCCATTAGTCCCGGTTTATCCCACCAACCGGGACTAAAAGGTCCAGATGAACCGGGACCAATGGCCCACGTGGCCCGGCCGGCCCCCTGGGCTCACAAACCGGGACCAATGCCCACATTGGTCCCGGTTCTGGACTGAACCGGGACTAATGGGCTGACCCGGCCTGGACCAAAGCCTTGTTTTCTACTAGTGCAATAAGCAATTATAAAAGAAGATTTTTTTGAAAAGTTGTTCATGCACTCACATTCACCTCTATAAATATATCACATGTACCTCTTTTTTGCAAAATCAATCACATTCTACCCTTATCAGCGCCACTTGAAGACTTGATTGGCAGATTTTTGAGATTAACAAAATCATCACAGACACCTCATAACAGACGGTCATGTCATAACAAAAGACTGAAATAAATACAAGAAATATGCGAACACTCGTGATAAGTCTAACACTTAACTCGGATGAGTTGGTTCTAGCATGAAGAACCGTAGCTAACCAACAAAGCTATGGTTAATTCGCTCGTGCCATGCCATTTGCTCATGACAAAAAAATTGTCCCGATCAAAATCATGCAAGGCCACCTCTTAATAATAAATTGGCAGTTGGTTACTTGGTGTATATATGAAGGCTCTAAGCCTGGTCGTAAAACAATGTAACGGACCAGAGGCAGAACCGGAACAAACATCAACATGGACCATTTGGATTACGTACTATTTGCGAGTGACGTTTTCAAATCATATAGTTTCGTTTATATAAGTCTTACTAGAAAACATGCCCGTGTGTTGCAACGGGGGAAAACAATCCATGAGCGATTACTCTCGGGTTTTCCGCTTTTGAGAATTCCATTACGGTATTAGGATTGAACGATCTGCTCGGCCCGTAATCATTCTAGAATTTCATCATGGTATCAGTAATGAACGATCCACTTGGCTGATCAAGGAATCAAAGCCAACCAGAGACTAGTAACACTCACAACATATATATGAGCAAAAAGCTTCAACTAGACACATAGAAAGATAGGGGTTTATAGTTTCGCCTCCCAACTTATTCATCTGAACAGTGATATCAACAATAATAACTCATGATCACTCACATCCAACTGGATATATGTGCTTAGATCTTTCCCCACCAGATAGTGTAGTACGTGTCTGCAGCTTGCTTGTGAGTGGTTAATCTTCTCAAGTCAACAGCACTAGATTGTCTCTTACCTTCCAGTCCCTCTACTGCTAATGAGCTAATCGCGTGGAGGAGACCAGCCGACGGTAGCAGAGGTAACTGGTGCACCGACGGGAGAGTGAAGCATTCATGGTAAGCGACGACTCGACAGCAACTCCGCAGCATCACCTTGTCACTTGTGTACTGAACACATTAATGAGAGCAAGGGCAAAACCTCTGCCTGTCCATGAATCAGTCAGAGATCGATGCACCAAGCTAGACGCGCTGCTACCGGCCGTGAACTCCTTGCAGAGCGCGCGGGACGATGGTGACTACGACTACGAGCTATTGTACGTACGTACGTGTGAGCATGAGAAGTAGAGAGGATTCCTAAACTCGGCAGCGGTTTACGCGGCGTCGCGGCTCAGCTGTTCGACAGCAAAAGAACTACCACTATTGGTTTTCATGGAATGCAGATTTTTTGAGCTTACGCACCCGGGTCCTCCTATCCTGACTCTTGGCTCATGACAGTGTACCTCGAGATGCACAGCAGTTAGAACTGCTGTTCTGAACCGATTACTGTGGCAGAATGTGTTGGTCTCGTAGGCTCGCGTGTGGGTTCTAATCGAGCAAAGGCTCTGTGTATATTTGTTCTTTTCTGCCACCAGAATATGGACGCACGCCCGTGACTCTGACGCGGCAGAAACACTTCCTCCCAAGCCACTATACCTCATCTCCTCCTTGACTCGTGCTATGGGAAACGACATAGCATCTCGCACGGCCGCGGCGTCGCAAGATCAGGTACTGGCCCGCTTTTGCAACATGTACACCGTACCCTTCCTGTTTCGAGCTTATCTAAAATTTTCGCCTGGCCTTCTCTTCCTCCTCGCAGCTTCACCGTGATGGCTGCCTGAGATGCCAGATTGGGGACAGCCTGCCGAGGTTCAAGCGCTACATGATGGTCAAAGGAGAGTGCGTGTACCTGTCATGAACGACTACGAGGATCCATGGGACAACGCCAACGATGTACCAGGACATGGCGTTACCGATCTGAACGGCAGCGGCGCACGCCGTGATTCCGTGGGAGCTGGAGGTGCCGATATTGGCGCTGCTTCCTCGTCAAGGCGAAAGAAGAAAGGGAGAAAGCCAGGTGTTGGCTTCTTCCGTGGCGAGCGCGTTCATGACGACTTCACTCAGTTCAGTGTCGTGCTTTGCGGCGACGGCCTTAGCAAGCCCGTCGTTCCTCCCAATCTGTCTCAGATCGTGCCTGGGAAAGCCCCCCCGAGTCGTCCGTATCGGCACTGGCGGTGATTACACATTTAAGGTTCACCTGAGGGAGAATGCCGGTCGAATGGTTCTGCAAAACGGTTGGTATATGTTCGTTTCTGTTCATTGTTTGCAGGCTCCTTCCTCTCGCAAAATAAAACATGGACCTAGTACATGACACGGCTTTGGTTCACACATGTGCCTGGCTCATCATCGATGGATCACACATCCATCCTCTCCCAAAACAAAACACGGACCTTGTACATGACGCATACAAATTACAAGTCAAAGACGATTTGTGCCATGGATATGTGTAGTTTGAAACAGTACATGTAGATCCCATGTGAGTACGCCGGGAAGAGGTGAAAACGTCCACATGCATTTGGTCTTATCTGGTGTGCGCAGCGGTCAGAGGAAACAGTGCCCTGAGTATGAACAATGCCCCTAGCGGCCTTGCGGCGGGCCACGAGTGCCTGACCCTGTAATCCCCTGAAAATGTAACGGGGCAGTGGCATTTTACGGACCAGGCTGACTCAGATCCCTAGCAGCATGGACGCTCAGGATAAGGGTACCGGGGTGCATAAGCTCTCTTGAATGATTTCGGGTTTTCATGTCAAGAAGAACTAGTGTTGTTCTTCAGTGCTTGAGCTAGCCCGCTCCGACACTCTCTTGTCCCAACTCCCAAGCTCACACTCAAGAATTGGATGCCCAAATCTGTGCCAATCAGAAATATCTCAGAATGAAAACACTAATTTTCTAGATAGGTAAATACAAAGTCTGATGTTACTATTAAGTTCAGAACAATGCTCCACCCTCGCTGGATAAAACCATACATACATACGATAACTAAAATCAAGAAAATAAACAAGAAACAGGAACTGTCACGACCTGGCAACCTTACGAGCCTAAACCCTGCGTGCCGCAGCGGCGGCGGCCGTGCTCACGAACCTTGACATCCCCCATCCCCTTGTACTTCTTGCCGATAGGATCCCCTTCCTTCCAGCCATAGCCAGCGAGGAGAGCAGCGCCGAAGCCCTCCACAGGCACCTCGTCATACTCGTCCGTGCCTTGGATCTCCGGGAGAACGGCCATGTCCTCCTTGAACCGCCGCAGCATAAGGTCCTCGCCGCTGGGGCCTGGAGGCGGCGGCTGCTGACTAGCGGCATCGTCCTGGGGCTCAAGCTTCCTCTTCGAATCCGTGTTGCGGACGGTGAGGCCGTAGGCTGCGCTGGAGGAGCGGCTGTCGGAGGCGCCGAGCACGAAGGCGGGGGCCTCGGCGAGCCTGCGCGTGTTGGGAAGGGGCGCGATGACGACGGGCGCGGCCGGCGCGGCAGCGGCTGGGGAGGGTTTGCGGGAGTCGGGAAGGGGCGCGATGACGGCGGGCGCTGGGGTCAGGGTTTCCGAGGGATCGAACACGGTGACGAACCGCGGGGCGGGGCCGGGGGCCACGGCGGCGACGGAGAAGGCGGCGGGGGGCGTGGCGGGCTTGACCTTGGGCTTCGAGGGGATGGAGAAGCAGAGCTTCATCTTCTTCTCCTCCTCCATGGCCGCGGCCGGGCGGGCGTCAGCGATCTCCGGTGCGATTGATATGGAGTTTGGGTTGGGGCATTGGGGGTCTGATTGGCATCAATTATAGTCCACGACCAAACCGTCTTCGACACCTGATCGGATGGGCTTTATTTGGTCTTAACAGTACAACCCGCTCATAGCGCCCAGACCAGCAAACTGAAATGGGTCGGCCCATTAGATGTACAAACATTTTGTTAGAACCATGATCATTTTGACCGGCTAACCGAGGGATCGAAGGGGGATGACTGAGCGAAAGCTCGCTTGTTGGGCCGGCCCACGCTTACAGGGCGCATGAGCCCTGCTTCCCTCACCCGACACAAAAAGCATCGAGGAGGAGGTCATGCCGGGCTTCTTCATTGGTGAGGCTGCTCAACCCGTTCAATCATTGGTGAATCAATGTTTTAGCTCCATGCAGTGGCGGAGCTACGGCTGGGCAAAACCATGCCATGGCCCGTCCAGTCAGATAAGATTACAATGTAGAGTGGTGCTGCATTGAGGCTCTCGGAGCAAAATTTCAGACATATTTCCTAAGCTAGCCGGTTATGGCCCGTCCAATGAAGCGTGTGTAGCTCCGTCACTGGCTCCATGGTAATTTTGCGAACCAAACCGTGGTTGGATGGTTAGGAAGATAGCGGTATCCGAGCCCACAAGAGTTCAAATCCTAGAGTTGACATTGATGCTCGTATTTTTCTAGATTTATTTTGGACCTTCTAATGATGTGCATCTAGTGACAGAAGATGTTCCCTTCGACTACGAGGACGTCTACTCCCTCCGTCCAGGTTTATTGGCCCCGAAGACCACTTCTATTGTACCAAGGCACATAATAATTTGTGAACAATAATTCGGAGATGAGGAGGTTTTGGGTTAGGGATAAATATATTTTTCGTCCTCGAACTCTTCCGAGAGTTTAGAAATCATCGGTCAACTCAAAATCGGATAGTTTTCGTCCCTCAACTATCAAAACCGGATAGTTTTTGTCCCTCACGCCGCTTCAGGCAGTTTTAGTCCGTCATGAACAGTAAACCGGCAAACAGTAAATTAAAAAAATTAGCAAAAAACCAAAAAAACTGAAAAATTGTGGGATCAAAGTTCCTCGGGTGCCCAAGGTGCGTACAAATTTTCATATTGTTTGGACATTCCAGGTGCTCATGACAAAAAAAAATTATAAATATGTACGTCAGTGAACAGTAAATTAAAAAATAGCAAAAAAATATGAATTTTTTTGGCATCAAAGATGCTTGAGTGTGCAAGGTGCTCGCATATTTTCGTGCTGAAATGACATAGAAGGAGCTCTAGCAAAAAATAGTGCACTTTTTCAAAGTTTCTTTCATAGTCAATGTTTTTTTTGCCACGAGCTCCCACAATGTCCAAACACCACGAAATTTTGCAGGCACATTGAGCACCCGAGCATCTTGTATGTCAACAATTTTCATATTTTTTGAATTTTTTTCTATTTTATAAATTTACTGTTCATTGACGTACATATTTATGGTTTTTCCTTTGTCACGAGCTCCTGGAATGTCTAAATAGCACAAAAAAAATTCACGCACCTTGCGCACCCGAGGAATTTTGATCCCACAAATTTTCAGATTTTTTTGACTTTTTTTGCTTTTTCTAAAAGATACTGTTCATCGGTTTACTGTTCACGCGGACGGGACCACCCGAAGCAGCGTGAGGGACGAAAACTATCCGGTTTTGATAGTTGAGGGACGAAAATTATCCGATTTTAAGTTGAGGGACGATTTCTAAACTTTCGAAAAAAATCCGAGGACGAAAAATATACTTATCCCTTTGGGTTAATATACCAAGCACTCCAAATGTGAATAGAGTGTAATCGGAAGCAGAAGCAGAGCCACAACCACCACCTAATGTTGCCGATTAATTTAATCCAGGTGAGATTGAGCATCTTCCAAGAAAGACGAAAAAATTGTGAGTATTCTCATGATATCCAACATATAATATATTGATAGAATTTATGGTTCTAAAATTTGGTATCATTTTATATGTTGTACTTCAAACACCGAATTTTCTTTCACCTAAGGCTCAAACTTGTCCAGGCCCCAGAAAAGTTCTGGCTCCGCCATTGTTGTCCTTATAAAAAAAATATTATACCAACATCTACTACACCAAATTAGCTTAATTAGATTCACCACGTGTGTTTGGCTTTTGCTTCGGCTGTGTGGTTGCCCCCTTGGAAATGTAATATTTTTTGGCTTGCTTTTCTCTAGGTTTGTAAATAACCATTGTACAGTTTTTCTCCTTTCCCTATTTATATGAAAGGTTTTCTATTAGTTGTGTCGCACTACTCAATTTTGGCACTAGAATTTTTAATTACTAAAAAAAATGGCATCCTTCCATTAAGCGTGTGCTAAAAAATGCCACTCGACATCGTTACCATCCCGTCAAAGGCCATTGACCGCGGTGAAGTTACCAAAATACCGCTGGACCCCACTTGTCGTTGTTTCCTCAACAACTCATTGTAACCTATGGGTCCTTGTTTTCAGCCCTCAAAGAATGAAATTAGAAGTAAAAATAGCTTCGGGTGCGGGTGATCGAATCCCCACGTGTCATTATTATTTTCTTCTAATTTAATTCTTGGTATGCTAATAACCAGGGGCCACAAGTTATAAGGGAGCACTGACAAGTGGGGCCCAGGGGCATTTTTGGTCACTTCACCCTAGTCAATGGCCTTTGACCGAATGGTAATGATGTCGAGTGGTGTTTTTGAGCACACGTTTGACGAAAGGTTGTATTTTTGAGCAGTTGAAATTTTTAATGACAAAATTAAATAGTGTGACACAATTAAATATGAAATGGGCAGAGCACTTGTCTTTTATATCAAAAAGAATTCATCATAACATATATTTTCATTCCATAAATTTTTAATACTGTAGATATTAGAAAAATAATATAGAGTAGGTCAAACTTAAAATAGTTTGATCTAGGACAAACATAAAACTTCATTATTTTAGAGCGGAGTGACTGAGTAGTTGATATGGCAAGCCACACATGAAGATTCCTGAGGCGGGCGCGTGTATGGATCCTTGCAGGTAAGGAAGGAACGTGGCAAGTCAGGCTTCAAGTAGAAACACTGCTGAAGTCCTAAACTTAGCCACATATGAAAATTCACGAGGCATGTGTATGGATCCGTGCAGCGGTGCAGGTAAGGAAGGAATATGCAGTTCAATTTGCCAAAATTAGACGCTAGGCAGGCAACAAGAAACACTGCTGAAGTTCCTAAACCTCCCCGCTCCTCTAAAACTCTGTCAGCACTCAGCAGTTTACAGCTGACTGCTCAACAGAATACAGAACCATGGTTGAACACGCTCTCGTACTTATCTCAAAAGCGTCGTCTACCGCTCACTCGGATGCAGTACAGGAAGGTACTGACGCGTACTACATGAATAAGCAAGTACTACATGGCATGCAGCTCTCTCTCGCGCTTCCTAAGATTCATCGCCGCCGTCTCCGGGCGCCCGGAGTGCGAGGGCCAGGCAGAGAGGCACGACGGCGTAGGCCCCGAGCTTGAGCAGCTCCTCGGCGTCCTTGGAGATGGCGCCGATGCGGGACCAGTCGCCGCTGTACCTGCAAGCCAACGAGGCTTCGCTTATTTACGATCGGTGCGCGCCGGCCGACGTGATGTGAGAGCTCACGTACCCGGCGTCGACGAAGCCGAGGGCGAAGAGAACCGCGCCGGCGCGCAGGAGCACGGTCTTGCTGGGGAGCGCGCCGGCGAGGCCGTTCTTGGCGTTGCCCCCGCCTCGCTCTGCTTCCTCGGGGGACTTCTTTGCGCTGCTGCGCGGGCCGAGGAGGTGCGGGCGCCTGCCGCGGTGCGGCGGAGTGGCCCTGAGCGGAGAGGCGACCGTCCTGGCGCCGTGGCCGGCGCAGGAGCGCAGCATTGCTCTCCTTGTTGTGCGCTCCCTTTGCTGAGGTTTCTTTCTCGTCCACACGTGTGTTAGCGGCGGGAGGTGGAGCTGATCTGACCGTGAACGCTTTGAGGAGGAACGCTTTGTATGACCTGCTGACTTGTTGCAGCAGCTGAAGTGAGATAATAGTGCTTTGGCAGGCTCGTATGGTCCACAGGTTATTATTTTACACAAAAGGAACAGCTAAAGCAACGACCATACGCCCCATAAGATACAACACGTTACCCATATCATACACGCCCAACGCACGATACAACGATGCTAAAGAACAGCTGCACCACCTCAAACCACTCCAAGCAATCAAAACATGGCAACAAGAGTACTCCTTGAAGTCGTCGAAGTCCATCGTGACCAAGTCCCCGCCAAACGAACCATGGACTTCATGGCAGTGTCTTCAGAAAGCATACGACACCGAAACGTCGCCATTGACTGATCCAAAGGATCATGATTTTCACACAGAGCAGTACGAAGACCAGAGAATAGCCGCAACAACGTCTTACGAAAGAGACGACGCCCACGGATACCGCCAACATCAGTTTGGCCAAAGCCAGACATAGTTTGTCCCCCGATGAGCACTCTCAGCCTCTCAACCAAGGTACGACTAGTCGAAAGAACACAGTCGCACCACCACCATCGAACGCATAACACCGGCCACCATATCGCTTGCATGGCCATGGTAACGCATGATCTCCGTCATAAGCATAGAATAAAACAAAGGAAAGAAACTGAACATAGCTCCGTCTTTAAATAAATATCCCACCACCAGGGTCGCCACCCCGGCCTCCGAGATCACCCCTGAACCGCCGCCACAGCACATGGAGGCCGCCGGACGGTGAAGGGCAGAAGGCCCCTCCTCCCACCCCAAAATGAGCCCCTTGGCAGGAAGAGGACCCGGTAAGCTAGATTCAGGAAGGGGGAGGTCGTCGGCCACACCACACTGTCCCACCAGGGATCAGGGTCATCGTCACAGCCAGTCTGGCCTCACATTATGTCGGCGACAACAAGACCGGGAGGCCTCCTGCCTCCCTCATTGGAACGCTCCTGCCATCACCGGCTGGCCACCGAAGCATCGCGCATTGAGCTGTCGTCACCACCCATGAGGGTCTGCCATCGGCTGTAGACCCAAGACCGCATGAGTAGAGGAAGGAGGGGCAAGACCACGAAAAGTGCCTGCAGCTACCGAGCTTCATTGCTCTTGATATTTGAATTTTTTGAAAAGCACACTTTCGATGCTCAAAAAAATCTTCAAACAAATATGTGAATACGTACACATATTCCTAAGGACCGGTAGAAATCTAGAGATGAAATACTTTGTATTTTGGGAAATACAAAAAAGAGAAATTTCTGACAGAAATGGCACCTTTTTTCTCCTATATACTGTCAGAAATTTGTTTTTTTTCTATAGTCCAAAACAAAACGAGATTTGTACCGAAACTTGCAATGGGTATTCGGAATGTGTATATGCATTCCGGGAAATAATTTCACATTTTTTTGAAATTTCAAAAATACGAATTTGAAAAAGTCAAATATAGAGAGCACTGGTGCTCAGGTGCTGCAACGCCGCTCTCGGCAAGACAAGCACTACCGCGCCACCATCTGTAACAGCCGACTGCTACGGCAGAGACGGTCGTCCGCGGCCTGCGTCGCCCTCGGCCCGCACCGCTTGAGGGGTCATATCGGGCTGAGCTGTTGCCGGATCCAGCCGAAGCCGGTGTCCCTGACTTCCAAGCATGCCCACCTCCACAACGCCCGTCACGCTGCTGCCATAATGTTGTCGCCGATGTCCTCTGGTGCGCCACTGCGAGCGTCGTATCCAGGCCCGACCGCCATGACCCGCGCCGACGCTTCCGCGCGAGGAGATGTGACAACTCTGCCGCTGACTGGCCGCGACGACGGCGAAGGATGAGAGAGGGGCTGAGTGTGGGACGTGGAGGGGGGGGGGGGGGGGGGGGGGGGGGGGGGGGGGGGGGGGGGGGGGGGGGGGGGGGGGGGGGGGCTGCTAGGGTTTGCACCTACAAGGGCAAGCGTCGGCTGAATTATTGGAGGGTCGCCGTGCAACTTATCAAGCTTTGGCCCGTGGCATGGAGCTGCTAATTTGCTGATTCCTCTGTTGTGCAATTATGATGCTTGCCATTTTGTTTGAAAAAGGAAAAATGATGCATGCCATTTTCTATCCCAAGCAGTGAAAATGAGCAGGGCTGGCTAGCACACCGCCAGTAGGACAGTAGCACTTGCAAGTGATAAGTCATCAATGCTCCTCTCGAAACATGAGCCATGGGGCTTTCCCAGCAATGCATGGGATGAATATACTACACCTTCCCCTAAAACAAAAATAATGCACTACACCGTCATTTGCTCGAAATTCAGGAGCAGAGAACAGATTCAAGTGCATGCTGCAGTGCTAAAAAAGACAGGACGCAGTATCCACCGATCGAGAGAAAAAACGGGACGGAGCAGATCATTTTTCTGTGCATAGGGAGAAGATCACGCACGCGCGCGCGCGCGCACACACACACAAATTATGGTATAAGCAGCTGTTGATCATCACCACAATGGCTTGACACTTTGACCATAAAGGGGGTTAAAATTCAATGTAAGATTTTACGAGCGTAGCATCAACTGAGACTTAAGATTTAGTTCCCTGTAAAAAAAAGAGACATAAGATTTAGCAAGATTGTAAAATAATATCCTATCACTATCAATATATGCACAGTAGGCACGCTGCCACTGCCATTACACTGGCATCCCCACCGCCATCGTTGAGCCAAGAATGGGAGAAAAATGGATGCTGCCCATTTACGTGAAAAGAGGCCAGATCGGTGCAATGATTTATTGCCGCCTGTCCCTTTCTCTGCCCGAGCCCATAGCAGTGCGGCATGTGCGAGCCCATTGCCGTCCGGCCCTTTCTCACATCTCCATTTCTCGGTGGAGGGGTCAAGAAGTCTATCCCGGAGGAGGAATCCAGAGAAGCGAGGCGTTGTATATATCACCGCTGCACATTCGAGAGGAGAGGCAGAGGAAGGAGGAGGAAGGAGGAAGAAGAGGGTTTTGCTACGTGGCATGGAATTCATGGCATAGTTGGTTCTTTCTTCTTCCTCTTCCTACCTCTGCCTCTTGCTCTTCCTTCTTCGCAAGCACCAGTCTCTCCGCCCTCGCAGCCAGCCGCTGCCGAGAGGGGGCCGGGAGGTCGCCACCGCCGGCTGCTCTCTGCCACCCCGCTTCGACCAGGCAAATCCTCTGTTTTTGTTCTTGGCTGCAATCCCTCTGTTCTTCCCCAATTCTCAGCCTGTTGTGTTGCTCGTGTCCTAGATATCTCTTGCGATTTCGATTCGAATCCTTGCATCTAAGCTATCTGTTCATGCGTGCAGAGACAGGTGAGATGGAAGGTTTCGAGTTCTTCCAGATCATACTTGACAACTCCTCGAGCAGGCTGGTATATACATGATCTCTCTTTATCGCTCTGCTGTGCTGCCTAGTGTTTTATCGGCTCAATCACTGCTTGACCCTCGCTGCAGAGGCTGCCTGACAAGTTTACCAGGGTGCTGCTAGACGGCGGCAAGCCCCAGGAAGTGAAGCTACGGGAGGCCGGCCATGGGCGTCGCTTCTGGGACGTGAAGGTGGTGCTGGACGCCGACGGCCACATGTACCTAGGGCGCGGCTGGGAGCAGTTCGCCCGTGCGCACGACCTGCGGCTCGGCTACTTCCTCGTCTTCAGCTTCGACGGCGACGCCGTGCTCACCGTGAAGGTGTTCGACGTGAGCATGTGCCGCAGGCACTACCAGCACGACGGTGACACCAGTACGCGCCTCTTCTTGCTCTCCGTTTCAGTTGGGTGGTTGTAAGTTGTAACTTGTAGGAATTAAAGAAGGTGGTTTTTGCATTTGGCCAGGCAGTGGGAGCAGCAGCGACGGTGACAGTGGGAGCAGCAACGCCAGCGACGGCGGCAGTGGTGGCAACAACTGGAGCCTGGCGGAGATGGACGTCGAGGACGGGCCGACGGGGCAGTTCAGCGCCATGCTGAGGAAATGCAACCTGGGCATGAAGCAGGAACAGTACCTGGTGAGTGCGTTCTTCATGCTCGAGCATGACTAGTCAAGCGTGTTCAGATGCATGTATCCATGAGGTGCTATCTGGTCACTGGTTCCATCCGCTGCTCGCCGGCCGTGTGCAGAACGTGCCGGTGGATTTCCAGCTCGCGCACGGGTACGCGGAGAGGAGCAAGGTGGAGCTGCGGATGCGCGGCAAGTCGTGGCTCGTGCACCTCAAGCACAACCCCAAGACGGGTGGCAGGCCGCGGGCGTCTTTCAGGTACGGATGGCACCAGTTCTGCGTCGACAACGCCCTCGGCGAGGGCGACACCTGCTTCTTCCGAGCGCTCCGCCAAGGCAGCGCCGGCGGCGGCGGCGAGGACCACCTACTCAAGGTGGAAGTGAGGAGGCGCGACGGCAGCTTCCTGGTCTGAGGCGAGGGCGGTGGCCGCCGGCCTCCGTTGCATGCATTGGCCTGGTTGGCCGGCGTGACCTCGTCCGTGGCCATCGGCCGGCACGACTCAGTGCGTTATTATGCTTGCTTAATAATGATTGTAAGACCTTAATTCTCGGTAGTCCACTGCCGATGCTACTAGCAGGAGCGTGAGTAACTAGAGAGTGGGGTCTAAACCTGGCTGTGTTTATCCGTGTGGAAATGATTATTGTTGAGCATTTTGTCAATCGCTCAGCACGACAGTGAGGCTGCTGGGTGGTGCTCTGCTGCATCGATTGTTTGCTGCATTGCCATTCCAAGCAAACGCGACGACGCCGACCCTGAGCTGAAGAACGTGGGGTGCTCAGGAGCCTTGCGAGCCTTGCATGGTTTTGCCATGGGCTTTCCAAGCAACTTTCTTCCCCTGTGATTTGAGTCCTGTACATGTACCATGCAGTGCAGTGGAGTGGTATCCATGTGCCAACCAGTTGCGCGGCTTGATGCTACTAGCAGCGTGAGTAACTCGGAGACTAAACCCATTTCCAATGAAGCCATGCACCATCACCTGATTTATTTAATTTTTTTAAAGCAACGACCGTACAACAAATGTTCTATGGTAATCTATCTATTAGGTACCATCAGAAACATGAGTGTATGCGCGTGTATATAAGCGCTCGTGTTTGTACTGATGTTAAAAAAAAGGCACAATCGGAAACCTAGGCGTGGATAGACGGGCTAGGAGGGGCTCCCGCGACCCGCGCTAGGGTTCCTCTCCGCCACCGCCGGCCGCCCTTGCCCCTCCTGCCGGAGCAGGCCGCCGTCGCACGCCCCCCCGGTCCACCTCCCTCTACCCCTCCTCCCCCCTCCCCCGGTGCTCCTGTCGCTCCCCGAGGCGGCGGAGTGCCCCCCGCCCTCCTCCCCCTTTCGCCCCTCCTCCATCTCCTCCCTTCGCCGCCGCCGGCAGTGGCCTCCGGCGTGCCCGGGTGGCGCCGGCGGCGGCGGACGTCCCTTCCCCGCGCGCCTGGAGGGGGAGTCGAGGCTCCCTCCTGCCCGACGGCGGTGCTGCTCGGCTGGCGGCGGCGAGGCCCGGCGGCGGCGTTCTGCAGGCCTCGGGTGCCCTTGATGTGGCGGCGTGGCCGTTGGCTGCGGGGCGGCGCGGTGGGCGGCTGGCTGGCAGCGCCCGCTCGGCCCAGATCTGGGCCCTCTCGGGCCCCATCTGGGCTGGGGCAGGCCTGTGGTCCGGTGCGCGATGGCGTGGCTCCCTGGTGGTGTGACGAGGGGGTCGTGGCTCCGGTGGTGGTGGCTCCGGCGGCCGGCGTGTTGCAGCGTGGCTGCAGAGACTGTCCGGACCCGTTGGGGTCCGGCCAGGCCGGTGGCCTGGCAAGTCCCTGTCGCCATGTCCGGTCGGCTCCGTGCGGCGGTGGAGGTTGTTTCCTTCTGCCGGCTGCGTTGCGGTTGCCTCCGAGCCCGGTGTCTTCTCGTCCTACCCCTGGGTCTCGTGTTGGTGACCTCAGTGAAACGGTGAAGATGGTGCGGTATCCATGGTGGCACAGGCGGGTGGGCGGCATGTTGGGCGGTGCGCTTTCGATTGTCTGAGGTGGCGGTGGTGGTTTCGGGGCGGGAGAAATCTCTGGCGGCTCGTTCGCCATCGGCGCGGCTGCGCCCGCGGGCGTTGTCGGACCTTCCTGAGGGGTGTCGGTGATACCCCCTTCCCCACTGTCATCTGCGTACCGGGGGAAACCCTAGGACTTGTCCGGGCAGCAGCGGCGTTGTCATCGCATTTCTTCCTGAAAATGTTGCTTCCTACGCGAGGCTTCAGAGTGCTTGGCAGGCGGTGGTTCTTCTCCGGTGGGTGCAGCGGGTATCGGTTATATTTGCTTAGTTGAGCTGCCGGCGTCGGCATTTTTTCTTTTTTCTTTCTCTTCTTTTTCTTTTGGGCTTGTTTGTGCTGCGGCCCCATGATGACCCACAAGTATAGGGGACCTATCATAGTCCTTTCGATAAGTAAGAGTGTCGAACCCAACGAGGAGAAGAAGGAAATGATAAGCAGTTTTCAGTAAGGTATTCTCTGCAAGCACTGAAATTATCGGTAACAGATAGTTTTGTGATAAGGTAATTTGAAACGGGTAACGAGTAACAAAAGTAAACAAGGTGCAGCAAGGTGGCCCAATCCTTTTTGTAGCAAAGGACAAGCCTCGACAAACTCTTATATAAAGGAAAGTGCTTTTGAGGACACATGAGAATTATCGTCAAGCTAGTTTTCATCACGCTCATATGATTCACGTTCGGTACTTTGATAATTTGATATGTGGGTGGACCGGTGTTTGGGTACTGCCCTTACTTGAACAAGCATCCCACTTATGATTAACCCATCTTGCAAGCATCCGCAACTATAAAAGAAATATTAAGGTAAACCTAACCATAGCATGAAACATATGGATCCAAATCCACCCCTTACGAAGCAATACATAAACTAGGGTTTAAGCTTCTGTCACTCTAGCAACCCATCATCTACTTATTACTTCCCAATGCCTTCCCCTAGGCCCAAACAATGGTGAAGTGTCATGTAGTCGACGTTCACATGACACCACTAGAGGAAAGACAACAAACATGTGACGCCCCCGATTTAATCGTACACTAATCATACACGCAAACATGTACGATCAAGATCAGGGACTCACGGGAAGATATCACAACACAACTCTACAAATAAAATAAGTCATACAAGCATCATATTACAAGCCAGGGGCCTCGAGGGCTCGAATACAAGAGCTCGATCATAGACGAGTCAGCGGAAGCAACAATATCTGAGTACAGACATAAGTTAAACAAGTTTGCCTTAAGAAGGCTAGCACAAACTGGGATACAGATCGAAAGAGGCGCAGGCCTCCTGCCTGGGATCCTCCTAACTACTCCTGGTCGTCGTCAGCGGGCACCACGTAGTAGTAGGCACCTCCGGTGTAGTAGGAGTCGTCGTCGACGGTGGCGTCTGGCTCCTGGGCTCCAACATCTGGTTGCGACAACCAGGTAGAAGGGATAGAGGGAAAAGAAGAAGAAAGCAACCGTGAGTACTCATCCAAAGTACTCGCAAGCAAGGAGCTACACTACATGCGTATGCATTGGTATCAACTGGAATAAGGCTATTATATGTGGACTAGACTGCAGAAAGCCGGAATAAGAGGGGGATAACTAGTCCTTTCGAAGACTACGCTTCTGGCAGCCTCCGTCTTGCAGCATGTAGAAGAGAGTAGACTGAAGTCCTCCAAGTAGCATCGCATAGCATAATCCTACCCGATGATCCTCCCCTCGTCGCCCTGTGAGAGAGCGATCACCGGTTGTATCTGGCACTTGGAAGGGTGTGTTTTATTAAGTATCTGGTTCTAGTTGTCATAAGGTCAAGGTACAACTCCAAGTCGTCCTGTTACCGAAGATCACGGCTATTCGAATAGATTAACTTCCCTGCAGGGGTGCACCACATACCCCAACACGCTTGATCCCATTTGGCCGGACACACTTTCCTGGGTCATGCCCGGCCTCGGAAGATCAACACGTCGCAGCCCCACCTAGACCAACAGAGAGGTCAGCACGCCGGTCTAAACCTAAGCGCACAGGGGTCTGGGCCCATCGCCCTTAGCACACCTGCACGTTGCGTACGCGGCCGGAAGCAGAACTAGCCCCCTTAATACAAGAGCAGGCTTACGTTCCAATCCGGCGCGCGCCACTCAGTCGCTGACGTCACGAAGGCTTCGGCTGATACCACGACGCCGGGATACCCATAACTACTCCCGCGTAGATGGTTAGTGCGTATAGACCAAATGGCCAAACTCAGATCAAATACCCAGATCTCGTTAAGCGTGTTAAGTATCCGCGAACATCGACCAGGGCCAGGCCCACCTCTCTCCTAGGTGGTCGGAACCTGCCCTGTCGCTCCGCCTCAAAGATCCACTCGCGGGTGCTCCTCAAGCCGACCCGTCTTTAGTCACCACATGTATCATGTATAAAGTATATAGTATATACCCGTGATCAACTCCCGAGTGATCACGGCCCGATAGTATAGCATGGCAGACGGACAAGGATGTAGGGCCACTGATGATAATCTAGCATCCTATACTAAGCATTAGGATTGCAGGTAAAGGTAACAACAGTAGTAGCAAGGACAGGCTATGCGTCAGTATAGGATTAACGGGAAGCAGTAACATGCTACCCTACTCTAATGCAAGCAGTATAGAGAAGAGTAGGCGATATCTGGTGATCAAAGGGGGGGGCTTGCCTGGTTGCTCAGACAAGGAGGGGTCGTCAACACCGTAGTCGATCGGGGTACCAGCAGCGTCGGTCTCGGTGTCTATCGAGAGAAGAGGGGGGAGAAACAATAAATATTTAAGCAAGCATATGCATAGTGATGCATGACATGACAAGTAACGGTGCTAGGGGTGCCCTAATGTGGTATGAGGTGATACCGGTGAAGGGGGAAAACATCCGGGAAAGAATCCCCGGTGTTTCGCGTTTTTGGGCAGAGGAGGCGGAGGGGGAAAGTTGCAAGTTCGATAGGTTAGGGATGTGTGGCGGACGAACGGGCTGTGTATCCGGGTTCGTCTCGTCGTTCTGAGCAACTTTCATGTACAAAGTTTTTTAATCCGAGCTACGGTTTATTTTATATTAGTTTTAAAAGATTTAAATCATTTTTAGGATTAACAGAATTAATTAAATCAAAAGGCATTTATGACGTCATCATGACATCAGCGTGATGCAAGTGGTCAAAGTTGACCGTTGACCAGTCAACTAATGGGTGGGTCCCGCATGTCATAGGCTGTTATCTAATTGACAGTAGTTAGTTTTATCAGCAAGTTAATTAGGTTTAATTAACTAGATTAATTAAGTTAATTAATTACTTAATTGTTATTATTATTATTATTATTTTTATTTATATTATTTTTTTTTGAAAATGTTCTGGGTGTGGGGCCCATCTGTCATAGGCCCCAGGGGCCTTAACGGGCGCTGGGCACGCGGGTTCGGGCGCTACGGGCATGGGGCATCGCCCGAACAGTGAGCCGAGCAGGGCTAGCCCCGGGCGCGGGTGCGCGGCCAAGCGACCGAGCGAGGCCAGTCGGGCGGGGCTAGCGGCAGGGAGGCGACGGCGAGCAGCGGTGGAGGCAGGGCGGCGCGGCGGTAGCAGGAGATGGGCGCAGCCCGGCGTGTGTTGGCGGCTGCAGAGAAGTGCGAGGGAACGGCGGGCGCGGGTGGGCGTGATGGCTGCGGGAGGAGGCGGCCGAAGCGGGCGAGGGAAGCACAGCGCGGGCGCGAGCTGGGCGGTGTTGGGCGCGAGCGGGGCCGCGCGCGAGCACCGCGAGGAGGCCGGGGCGCGGTCGGCGCGCGATGGACGGCGCCGGCGACAGAGAACGAGGGGAGAGAGGGAGGACGGGGCTCACCGAGCCCTGTAGTTGAGCAAAGCCGGCTCGAGGAGGAGTCGGGGCTGGCGCGACGGGGCGGAGGAGTTCCTGGCGACGAGCAGCGACGGCAGGGTGGTCCTGCGACGGTGAGGCCTTCGGGCGGCAGCACGGCATCGACGGGGTTCGGGGCGAGCGACGGGGTGACGACGAGGTGGCCGTGGCGGAGGCGTTCCGCGCGGCGTCGAGGCGGCGGGGAAGGTCGACGGGGTCGCGATGGGCGTGTGGGGCGACGGGGTCACCGGGATCAGGGGGCGAGCGCCCCGATCCAGATCGGGTCCTCGGGTGGGGGGGGGGAGTGCGAGGGGATCGTGCGGGTGGGGGGAGGAGTGGACCGAGAGGGGTGGAGTGGGGGTGTCGGTGGGTTAGGGTTTCGGGGACCGGGGGTTATGGGTGCGGTTGGGCCGGCCCGTTCGGGCGGCGGAGGCCAGCTGGGCCACTTGGCCCAGCGGGGGGGGGGGCTTGCTCTTTGTTTTTTTTGTTAGTTTAGTTTTTCTATTTTGTATTTTCTTTTCTTTTATTTATTTACTTTTCTGTTTTAAATCATTTTAAATTATTTAGGCCTTTTATAAAAATGTGTTTACTACACCATATTTATCTATGTAATATTTAGTACAAACCGAACATTTTTATTTTAATGTTTGAAAACTTTTATTATTTATCAAACTTTGAATTTGAATTTTGGACTGGTTTTGATCTAACGATAGATTAGCAGCAGTAACCGTGGTGACGTGGCATCATTAGTAGAGGTTCACTGTAGCTTAATTATCCGGGCGTCACAATACATCTCATCAAAATATCGAATGAATACCAAATTCACACGACTACTTATAGCAAGACTTCTCCCATGTCCTCAGGAACAAACGTAATTACTCACAAATCATATTCATGTTCATAATCAGAGGGGTATTAATATGCATAAAGGATATGAACATATGATCTTCCATCAAATAAACCAACTAGCATCAACTACAAGGAGTAATCAACGCTACTAGCAACCCACAGGTACCGATCTGAGGTTTGGGGACAAAAATTGGATACAAGAGATGAACTAGGGTTTGAGATGAGATGGTGCTGGTGAAGATGTTGATGGAGATTGAACCCCTCCCGATGAGAGGATCGATGGTGATGACGATGGTGATGATTTCCCCCTCCCAGCGGGATGCTTCCCCGGCAGAACAGCTCCGCCGGAGTCCTAGATTGGTACCACCAAGGTTCCGCCTCGTGTCGGCGGTGCTTCATCCCGAAAGCTTGCTTATGATTTTTTCCAGCGCAAAAGACTTCATATAGCCAAAGATGGGCAGCGGAGGCCTGCCAGGGGGCCCACGAGACAGGGGGCGTGCCCAGGGGGTAGGACGCGCCCCCACCCTCATGGATGGTGGGTGCCCCCCTCTGGTGCTTTCTTCTCCCAATATTTTTTATATATTCCAAAACTGACTTCCGTGGAGTTTCAGGACTTTTGGAGTTGTGCAGAATAGGTCTCTAATATTTGCTCCTTTTTCAACCCAGAATTCCAGCTGTCGGCATTCTCCCTCTTTATGTAAACCTTGTAAAATAAGAGATAATAGGCATAAGTATTGTGACATAATGTGTAATAACAGCCCATAATGCAATAAATATCGATATAAAAGCATGATGCAAAATGGACGTATCAACTCCCCAAGCTTAGACCTCGCTTGTTCTCAAGCGGAAGCCGATAACGAAAAATATGTCCACATGTTTAGAGATAAAGGTGTTGATAAAATAAAATATAGACATGTGGGCATCATGGTCATTCTTATAACAACAACATATATATTGTCATATGATTTCTTATGCTAAAGTAACAATCTTATTCACAATGTAAAGTATGAATCAGAAACTTCATTGAAAACTAACAAACTATAATCTTAGTCATTGAAGCAATTGAAATTTATCATAACATCGGAAAGAGTCAATATAAGAGCTT
The DNA here is from genome assembly GCF_003073215.2 of Triticum urartu. Taxonomy (NCBI): domain Eukaryota; kingdom Viridiplantae; phylum Streptophyta; class Magnoliopsida; order Poales; family Poaceae; genus Triticum; species Triticum urartu. Next base: position 540,353,492 of record NC_053025.1, on the reverse strand, counting down.
TTCAGCAAGTCCACATACTCAACTATAATTTAGTCTTTCACAATTGCTAACACTCACACAATACTTATGAGTATGAAGCTTTAATCGGACACAGAGAAAGCTAGGGGCTTATAGTTTTGCCTCCCAACCTTTTACCTCGAGGCTAATGTCAACAATAATAGTTTATGAAAACCCACATCCAATTAGCTATATATATATCAGGATCTTTCCAACACACAGTGCTTGCCAAAGGATAAAATGCAAAAAGTAAAGGTGAAGATCACCATCACTCTTGTATGAAGTATAGGACAAAAATAAAAGATAGGCCCTTCGCAGAGGGAATCCGAGATTGTCATGTGTTTTTATGGTTGGATGCATGAAATCTTAATGCAAAATAACATCACTTTATATTGTCACTTGTGATATGGACCTTTATTATGCAGTCCGTTGCTTTTATTTCTTCCACATCATAAGATCGTATAAAGCTTATTTTCTCCACACTAATAGATCATACATATTTAGAGAGCAATTTTTATTGCTTGCAACAATGACAACTTACTTGAAGGATCTTACTCAATCCATAGGTAGATATGGTGGACTCTCATGACAAAACAAGGTTTAAGGATATTTGGAAGCACAAGTAGTATCTCTACTTGGTGCAAATAATTTGGCTAGCATGAGGGGCAAAGGCAAGCTCAACATGTTGGATGATCCATGCCAATATAATTTATTTCGGATATAAGAAAACATAACCCATTACGTTGTCTTCCTTGTTCAACATCAATTTTTTAGCATGTCATATTTTAATGAGTGCTCACAATCATAAAAGATGTCCAAGATAATATATTTATATGTGAAAACCTCTCTTTCTTTATTACTTCATATTAATTGCAACGATGACCAAAACTATGTTTATCAACTCTCAACAACTTTTATTCATCATACTCTTTATATGTGAAGTCATTACTCTCCATAAGATCAATATGATCTCTTTATTTCTTTTTCTTTTTACTTTTATTCCCTCAAGATCATAGCAAGATAGCAAAGCCCTTGACTCAAAACTAATCTTTATTATATATAGCTCGCGGACTCGATTACATAGAAGGATCATAAAGCAAAACTCCAAACTAGATCATACTAAAACTTTATTCTACTAGATCAAGATATTACCAAAAGGATCGAACTAAGAAAAACGGTAAAGGTAAAAGTGTGATGGTGATACGATACCGGGGCACTCCCCCAAGCTTGGCAGTTGCCAAGGGGAGTGCCCATACCTGATACTCAATTCTCCTTTGGTGGTAGTGATGATGGAGTTGTTGATGATGTAGGCTTGTCATCCATCTTCCAAGGCATAGCCTCACCATCATAGAAGGATGATCGAGTCTCCGGGATCCTCGAATCTGCAGCCAAACTCATCCTCTTGAATCTATATTCATACTCACAGTTTTGGTTTTGTAGGTCATAGATCTGCGCTTGGAGGTGCTCGATTTTCTCGTGAAGTTTGAAGATGGTCTCCCCAATGTTCTTGGCATCCAGCTTGTGGTTGTTGGTGAACTCTGCGATCATCATGTGGTTGGCGTCGAGTCCGCGTTCCACCATCCCCTGGCACTTGAAAACTTGTTGCTCCATTGCTTTGAGTCTTGTCTCCACGCTTCCAGTCCTCCTTGGTCCCTCAACATCGCGGATGTGCAGCACCCCCTCACGCAACTCAATGGTTTGATGGGCGTTGCAGCACCTCTGCGAGGTAGGGGTTGATGACCCTCTCGAAAAACTTGTCCTTGGGGCGCTTGAAGACGTCATGGTGATCTAGATCTGTTAGAAAAACAGCTCAAAACAAAAACATGAGGTATTTGCGAGGTACGGTGGTCAAAACCTTCGAGAGATTATATAATGAATTTTTACCGACCAAAAGAAGTATCGTGCAAGAAAACGGAGTCCGGAGGACACACGAGGTGCCTACGAGGGAAGGGGGCACACCCAGGGGGGTAGGGCGCGCACTCCACCCTCGTGGATGCCTCGTGTCCTTTCCGGGCTGCTTCTTATCTTCCTATTTTCTTAAATATTCCAAAACGGAGAAAATTTTCTATCAGAACTGTTTTGGAGTCGGTCTACTTACCGTACCACATACCTCTTCCTTTTCGGAGGCTGAAACGTTTTGCAAGGTGTCCCTTATATACTCCTCTGGGGTTATGGTTTCAGTAACATTAGTTTCAACATTTATAGGATTACCTGAGATATAATGCTTGATTCTTTGACCGTTCACCACCCTCGGATTTGTGCCTTCGAAGTTGTTGATTTTTATGGCACCAGAACGATATACCTCCTCGATAATGTAAGGACCTTCCCATTTAGAGAGGAGTTTTCCTGCAAAAAATCTTAAAGGATAGTTGTATAACAATACATAATCACCTACATTAAACTCATGTTTTTGTATCCTTTTGTCATGCCATCTTTTAACTTTTTCTTTAAACAGTTTGGCATTTTCATAGGCCTGGGTTCTCCACTCATCAAGTGAGCTAATGTCAAATAGTCTCTTCTCACCGGCAAGTTTGAAATCATAATTGAGCTCTTTAATGCTTTAATGGCCCAATATGCTTTACGTTCTAGTTCGAGAGGTAAGTGACACGCTTTTCCATAAACCATTTTATACGGAGACATACCCATAGGATTTTTATATGCGGTTCTATAGGCCCATAATGCATCATCAAGTTTCTTGGACCAATTCTTTCTAGATCTATTAACAGTCTTTTACAAAATTAATTTAAGCTCTCTATTGCTCAGTTCTACTTGACCACTAGACTATGGGTGATATGGAGATGCAATTCTATGACTAACATCATACTTAGCAAGCAATTTACGAAAAGCACCATGAATAAAATGTGAACCACCATCAGTCATTAAGTATCTAGGGACTCCAAACCTCAGAAAAATAACTTCTTTAAGCATCTTAATAGAGGTGTTATGATCAGCACTACTAGTTGGAATAGCTTCTACCCACTTAGTAACGTAATCAACAGCAACTAAAATATGTGTATACCCATTAGAGGAAGGAAACAGTCCCATGTAATCAAAGCCCCAAACGTCAAATGGTTCAATAACAAGTGAATAATTCATAGATATTTAACTTTCCCACACAAGACTTCAACATCTCTAACAATCCCAATCGGTGAAATAGTATCTCTATTGGCAAGCTTAATTGTAACATCAATACCTTATAACTCGGTAGGTGCAATATCATGCATAATTTCTTCGTATAAAGAATGAGGTGTTGCACTCGCACTAGCAGCCATATCACATAAGCCATGATAGCAATGATCTCCAATTTTAACAGAAATAACAGGCATGCCTACAACAGGTCTATGTTTATTTTTAGTATTGGGTCTAGCAATTCTAGCAGCTTCATCACAAAAGTAAATAACATGCCCATCAATATTATCAACCAAGAGATCTTTAACCATAGCAATACTAGGTTCAACTTTAATTTGCTCAGAGGGTTTGGGTGTTCTAATATTACTTTTATTGACCATAGTTGAAGTTTTAGCATGATCCTTTATTCTAACAGGGAAAGGTGGTTTCTCAATATAAGCGATAGGAACAATAGGATCAACATTATAAGTGATAGTCTTTTCTTCAACTTTAATAGGTTCAACTACTTTTACTTCAATGGGAGGATGATATTTAAGCCACTTCTCCTTAGGGATATCAACATGAGTAGCAAATGATTCACAAAAAGAAGCTACTATCTCAGAGTCAAGTCCATATTTAGTGCTAAATTCACAAAAAGCATGAGTATCCATAAAAGATTTAACACAATCAAACTTAGGTGTTATACCTGAATCCTTAGCTTCGTTGAGTTCCCAATCTTCATAGTTGCATTTAATTATTTCCAATAAATTCCATCTAAATTCAGTAGTCTTCATCATAAAAGATCTAGTACAAGAAGTATCGAGCATGGAGCGATTATTGAGAGAAAGCCGAGCATAATTTTTTTGAATAATAATTTCTCTTGAGAGATCATTATTGGGACATGAATATAACATTGACTTAAGCCTCCCCCAAGCTTGAGAGATGCTTTCTCCTTCACGAGGCTAAAAAAAAATATAATTACGATCACGATGAACCAGATGCATAGGATGAAACTTCTGATGAAATTCCAATTTCAATCGGTTGTAGTTCCATGATCCAATATCATCACATAGCCTAAACCATGTCAATGCCTTTCCCTTCAAAGATAAAGGGAAGACCTTCTTCTTGATAACATCCTTGGGCATACCTGCAAGCTTAAATAATCCACAAAATTCATCCACATAGATTAGGTGCAAATCGGGATGCAATGTTCCTTCTCCTGTAAAAGGATTAGCTAGCAGTTTCTCTATCATACCCGAAGGAATTTCAAAGTAAAAATTTTCAGTAGGTTCAGTAGGTTGAGGAGCAACTCTTTGCTCTACTGGTCGGGGTGAAGATACCCCGAATAAGCCCCTCAAAGGATTACTTTCCATAGTAACAAGTGATAGTAAATTTCAGCACACTATATAAAATTTTCCTTACCAAAGGCACTTCACTCCCCGGCAACGGCGCCAGAAAAGAGTCTTGATGACCCACAAGTGTAGGGGATCTACCGTAGTCCTTTCGATAAGTAAGAGTGTCGAACCCAACGAGGAGCAGAAGGAAATGATAGGCAGTTTTCAGTAAGGTATTCTCTGCAAGCACTGAAATTATCGGTAACAGATAGTTTTGTGATAAGGTAATTTGTAACGGGTAACAAGTAATAAAATTAAATAAGGTGCAGCAATGTCCCAATCCTTTTTGTAGAAAAGGACAAGCCTGGACAAACTCTTATATAAAGGAAAGCGCTCCCGAGGACACATGGGAATTATCGTCAAGCTAGTTTTCATCACGCTCATATGATTCGCATTCAGTACTTTGATAATTTGATATGTGGGTGGACCGGTGCTTGGGTACTGCCCTTACTTGGACAGGCATCCCACTTATGATTAACCCCTATTGCAAGCATCCACAACTACAAAAGAAGTATTAATGTAAACCTAACCATGCATGAAACATATGGATCCAAATCAGCCCCTTACGAAGCAACGCATAAACTAGGGTTTAAGCTTCTGTCACTCTAGCAACCCATCATCTACTTATTACTTCCCAATGCCTCCCCCTAGGCCCAAACAATGGTGAAGTGTCATGTAGTCGATGTTCACATGACACTAGTACAGGAAAGAGAACGTACATCTCATCAAAATATCGAACGAATACCAAATTCACATGACTACTTATAGCAAGACTTCTCCCATGTCCTTAGGAACAAACGTAACTACTCACAAATCATATTCATGTTCATAATCAGAGGGGTATTAATATGCATAAAGGGTCTGAACATATGATCTTCCACCAAATAAACCAACTAGCATCAACTACAAGGAGTAATCAACACTACTAGCAACCCACAGGTACCAATCTGAGGTTTTTCTACAAAGATTGGATACAAGAGATGAACTAGGGTTTGATATGAGATGGTGCTGGTGAAGATGTTGATGGAGATTGACTCCCTCCCGATGAGAGGATCGATGGTGATGACGATGGTGATGATTTCCCCCTCTCGGAGGGATGCTTCCCCGGTAGAACAGCTCCGCCGGAGCCCTAGATTGGTTCTGCCAAGGTCCCGCCTCGTGGCGGCAGTGCTTCATCCCGAAAGCTTGCTTATGATTTTTTTCCAGGGTGAAAGACTTTATATAGCCAAATATGGGCACCGAAGGCCTGCCGGGGGGCCCGCGAGACAAGGGGCGCGCCCGCACCCTCGTGGATGATGGGTGGCCCCACTCTGGTGCTTTCTTCGCCCAATATTTTTTATATATATTCCAAAGCTGACTTCCGTGGAGTTTCAGGACTTTTGGAGTTGTGCAGAATAGGTCTCTAATATTTGCTCCTTTTCCAACCCAGAATTCCAGCTGTCGGCATTCTCCCTCTTTATGTAAACCTTGTAAAATAAGAGAGAATAGGCATAAGTATTGTGACATGATGTGTAATAACAGCCCATAATGCAATAAATATCAATATAAAAGCATGATGCAAAATGGACGTATCACCCCAGCACGATGGTTGTATCGGTTGGACGTTGCTTTATAATCTAAAGTGGGGGGAACCCTTTTTCTTAATCTATCTATTAAAACAAAAGGTGTGTATAGGGCTCATATAGATGTGACATTTTTTGAAAAGGGACGCTTTATTACTTGAAAGATTTAGGCATTACACCTGGTCTCTGCATAACTAAGATGCACACAGTCAAACAAGGTCCCTCACACAAATGAAAAATAAAGTAGTGAAATACAAAAGACATGCAGAGTCCGTATGATACCTAAAGCGGAGGGGAGCCAATCCTAAGAACATGCTGCCACCCATGTTGGGTAAAAGTATCCCTCGCCGCAGCTTCAATCGTGTACACACATTCATAACCAAGTCTCGATTCTCGACGCGTTGTGAGAGGGCCATAAACAAAGAGTCTCAATACATCTGTAGATAACCTGCATCAGAGAAGTGCTTTTATCATTAAAAACCTTACCATTTCTACATAGCCAGAGCGACCAAATAACAGCAAACGCTCCCATCCCGAGAAGAGTTCTAAACCTGTGACAATCTCATGTAACCAGTTGCCAAATACGTTAGCAACACTATACGGAGGATACAAGTCAGAAACTATTTGGATAACTGACCAGATAGAACGAGCCAATTTGCATTGGAAGAATAAATCTTTTATTGTCTCATCACGGTGACAAAAGACATATTGCGTACTTTCATGTCAATTTCTCTTAATAAGGTTATCTTTAGTAAGAATGACTCCGCGGCGAAGATACCATGCAAACATTTTATTATTAAGAGGTATCTTCATCTTCCAGATCTTCTTGTTATTATCAACTGACACATCAGACTGGATTAACTCTCTATACATGGACTCCACTGCAAATTGTCCATTCCCATGGAGGTTCCATCGGAATACATCAGACCCATGTGACAATTGCACCATGGACAACCGCTGGAGCAGGATGCTCCATGGTTGAAGTTTGGGTCCAATTAAATCACTTTCCGAACGTCACATTTGGTGGAAATGATTCCATTACCATGGAGATAGTATCACCCTTGTGGCCCATAATGTTGTATAGAGCCGGCTATTTTTCTCGGAGTGTGGCATTGCCTAGCCACTTGTCCTCGCAGAATATAATTCCCAAGCCATGCTTAATCGAGAAGGATCCATATCAGAAGAAATATTTCTTCGTAGCCATTAGACCCGCCCAAAAGTGGGAATCCCCATGCTTCCATTATATTTGGGATACTTCCTTTAAACCCACATATTTCCTCCATAGGAGAGGGTGTTCCATACACCATCTTCCTTCAGTAATTTAAACAACCATTTGCCGAGGAGGGCCCTATTCTTAACCTCAAGGTCATGAATGCCAACTCGGCCACCTTGGTGTCGGTGTCAAAACCGGCAGACCTTGGGGTAGGGGGTCCTGAGCTATGGATCTCAGATAGATGGTGATGTCTGCTAGACTACGTCGGTATTTCTCCAAAGAGAAATGGATGATGCAGCATAGCGATGGTAGATATTTCCCTCAGTGATGATACCAAGGTTATCAAACTAGTAGGAGAACCAAGCAACACTATGTAAACATCACCTGCACACAAATAACAAATACTCGCAACCCAACGTGTAAAAGGGGTTGTCAAACCCTTTCGGGAAACGGCGCCAGAATTGGCAAATGGACGTGATAAAAATATGATAGATGGATAAATAGATCTTGAATAAAATAAATTGCAGCAAGGTATTTTTGTATTTTTAGTTTAATAGGTATGAAAATAAAAGCAAAGGCAAATATATTAAAGAAGAGATCCGGGGGCCGTAGTTTTCACTAGTGGCTTCTCTCGAGAAAAATAGCAAACAGTGGGTAAAAGAATTACTACTGGGCAATTGATTGGACTTCAAATAATCATGACGAAATCCAGGCAATGATCATTATATAGGCATCACGTCCAAGATTAGTCGACAGACTCCTGTCTGCATCTACTACTATTACTCCACACATCGACCGCTATCCAGCATGCATCTAGTCTAGTGTATTAAGTTCATGGAGAAATGGAGTAATGCAATAAGAACGATGCCATGATGTAGACAAGATCTATTTATGTAGAAATAGACCCCATCTTGTTATGCTTAATAGCAACAATACATATGTGTCGGTTCCCCTTTTGTAACTGGGATCAAGCGCCGTAAGATCGAACCCATCACAAAGCACCTCTTCCCATTGCAAGATAAATAGATCAAGTTGGCCAAAAAAAACTCAAATATTGGAGAAGAAATACGAGGCTATAAGCAATCATGCATATAAGATATGAAAGAAGACTCAATTAACTTTCATGGATAAAAAGAGATAGATCTGATCTTAAACTCAAAGTTCATCGGATCCCAACAAACACACTGCAAAAGAATTACATCATATGGATCTCCAAGCGACCATTGTATTGAGAATCAATCGAGAGAGAGGAAGCCATCTAGCTACTAACTACGGACCCGAAGGTCTACAAAGAACTACTCACGCATCATCGGAGAGGCATCGATGGACATGATGAACCCCTCCGTAATGGTGTTCTAATTGGATCTGGTGGTTTCTAGAACTTGCGGCGGCTGGAATTGATTTTCGTCGACTCCCCCAGGGTTTCTGGAATTTTGGGGAATTTATAGAGTAAAGAGGCGGTCCGGGGGCACAACCCACCAGGGCGTGCCTGGGCCTCCTGGTGCGCCCTGGTGGGTTGTGCTCCCCTCGGACCCCTAGGCGCTTCTTTGGCCCATTGAATGTCTTCTGGTCCAAAAAAATCCACAAAAATTTTGGCTGTGTTTGGGCTCCGTTTGATATTGATTATCTGTGATGTAAAAAATATGCAAAAAAAATAACAAATGGCACTTGGCACTATGTCAATAGGTTAGTACCAAAAAATGATATAAAATGACTATAAAACATCCAAGAATGATAATATAACAACATGGAACAATCAAAAATTATAGATACATTGGAGACGTATTAGCATCCCCAAGCTTAATTACTGCTCGTCCTCGAGTAGGTAAATGATAAAAACAGAATTTTTGATGTGGAATGCTGCCTAACATGTCATCTCATTTTCTTTATAGCATGGACATTTGGACTTTTATATGATTCAAAGCAATAGTCTAGTTTTGACATGAGACTTAAATACTCAAGCTTACCAACAAGCAACCTTGTCTTTCAAAATGTCAATGCTAAAATAAGTTATCCCTACCCCATCATGCTCAATCATTGATCCATTCATGAAACACACTCGCATATTAGCTACACCCAATGCTCAAGTACGATCATAGTGCCCCCTAGTTGGTGCTTTATAAGAGAAGATGGAGACACAAATTAAAAATAAAAATTGATAAAGTAAAAGAAAGGCCCTTCGCGGAGGGAAGTAGGGATTTATAGAGGTGCCAGAGCTCAAAGCGAAAAACATAGAGATAAAAACATTTTGGGAGGCATTCTTTTCCTGTCAACGAGAACGATCGAGAAGTTCCCAATACTTTCCATGCTAGATATATCATAGGCGGTTCCCAAACATAAATTAAAGTTTATTCCTTTTTCCATCATACTTTCACTTTCCATGGCTAGCCGTATCCACGGGTGCCTTCCATACCAACACTTTACAAGGAATTTATTATTTGACAACATAAAAGTAAATTCATTTTTCATTTTGGGACTAGGCATCCCTAATACCTTTGCCTTACTCTCGTGCAATGATAAATGAATAAACACTCATCGTGAGAATAACATATCTAGCATGGAAATATATTAGCCACCCCCTACCGATTCATGAGCGGTACGAGCACACAAAAGAGAAATTTATTTTGAAAATTAGAGATGGCACATGAAAATTTGCTTAGAACGGCAAAAGAATACCGCATATAGGTAGGTATGGTGGACTCATGTGGCAAAACTGGTTTAAAGGATTTTGGATGCATAAGTAGTGATCATACTTAGTGCAAAATGAAGGCTAGCAAAAGATTGAGAAGCAACCAACCAAGAAACGAATAATCTCATAAGCGAGCATTAAGCATAATTAACACCGAATAATGCACCACAAGTAGGATGTAATTTCATTGCACAACTATTGACTTTCGTGCTTGCATAGGGAATCACAAACCTTAACACCAATATTCTTACTAAAGCATAATTACTCATCAACATGACTAACATATCGCATCATCATATCTCAAAACTATTATAAGGAATAGAGTTTATTTTGTCCAATGATCTTCATGAAAGTTTTTATTATATCCTTCTTGGATATCCATCACTTTGGGACTAATTTTCATGTGTTGCTTTTGATAGGTTCAAACCAATATAAGTGAAGATCATGAGCATAATATTTCTTTCTCTCAAAATAATTTAAGTGAAGCAAGAGAGAATTTCTTCAAAAATACTAAAGCACACCGTGCTCAAAAAGATATAAGTGAAGCAATAGGGCAATTCCATAGCTAATAAAGATTTAAGTGAAGCATAGAGTGCTATTCTAACAAGTCATGGCATAATTTTGGATCTCTCAAATAGGTGTGTCCAGCAAGGATTCAAGACTTAAATAACAAAACAAAACAAGCAAAGACTCATATCATACAAGACGCTCCAAGCAAAACTCATAGTATGTGACGAATAAAAATATAGCTTCGAGTAAAATACCGATGGTCGTTATAAGAAAGAGGGGATGCCACTCGGGGCATCCCGAGCTTAGTTGCTTGCTTCTATTTGGATAATAGCTTGGGATGCCATGGGCATCCCCAAGCTTAGGCTCTTCTTACTCCTTATTCCTTCATCCATCGTAACATCACCCAAAACTTGAAAACTTCAATCACACAAAACTCAACAAAACCTTCGTGAGATCCGTTACTATAAGAAAACAAATCACCACTATAAGTACTGTTGAAAACCAATTCATATTTTATTCTTGCATTATATCTTCTATATTCCAACTTCTCTATGGCAAAAACTCTTCAAAGAAAACCATAGAATCATCAAAACAAGCACACAACGCAAAGAAAACAGAATCTGTCAAAAATAGAACAATCTGTAGCAATATGGGTATTTTGAATACGTCTGTAACTCCAATTTTTTGACAAATTAGGACGATCTAAGAAATGTGTGTATCAATCTTGTTCAAAAAGAATTGGTATTTTATCATACTTCTGTTAAAAACGAAAATTATTTTCGTGAGCACGAAAGTTTCTATTTTTCAGCAAGATCAAGTCAACTATCACCCAAGAAGATCCTAAAGGCTTTACTTGGCACAAAAACTAATTAAAACACAAAAAACACAATCATAATAGTATCATAATTGAGCTAACACTCAAGAATAGGAAGAAAAAAATCAAAAATAAATTTTGTTCATTGGGTTGCCTCCCAACAAGCGCTATTGTTTCACGCCCCTAACTTGGCATAAAGCAAGGATCTAAGTTTTGTCATCTTTGCTTCTAGATCCATAAGATTCCCTCATGATTGATTCATATGGTGGCCTAATTATTGTTCTATGGAAGTGTTCCATACCCTTCCTTAGTGGAAATTGGAACTTAATATTGCCTTCTTTCATATCAATCACGGCACCGATAGTGCGTAAAAACGGTCTACCAAGAATAATTGGACAAGACGGATTGCAATCAATATCAAGAACAATAAAATCTATTGGCACATAATTCCTATTTTGAAGAATAAGAACATCATTACTTCTTCCCATAGGCTTTTTAATAGTAGAATCCTCCAAGTGCAAATTTAAAGAACACGCTTCAATATCTGTTAGACAAAGCACATCACATAAAGATTCCAGAATTGTAGAAACACTAGCACCCAAGTCACATAAACCAAAAAACTCATAATTTTTAATCTTGACTTTGATAGTAGGTTCCAACTCATCATGTAATTTTCTAGGAATTGAAACTTCTAATTCCAACTTTTCTTCCAAAGCTTTCATCAAAGCATCAACAATATGTTTAGTAAAAGCTTTATTTTGTTCATAAGCATGGGGTGAATTCATCATGGATTGCAAAAAAGAAATACAATCAATCAAAGAGCAACTATCATAATTAAAGTCTTTGTAATCCAAAAGAGTGGGAACATCCCTAGTTAAAGTTTTGACCTCTTCAAACCCACTTTTATCAATTTTCTTAACAAGATTTTCACCCTCCGAATTATCGGACGCCTTCTAGCTAAAGTCGACTCTTCTCCACTCCCTTTTTCATCAATCTTAATTTTACTAAACAAGGAATCAATAGAAGAAACACCAATCATTTTAAGATCTTCATCACTTTTGCGAAAGAAATCACTAGAAAACGCTTTTTCTAAAAATTCTCTTTTAGCTCTAAGCATAGCGGTTCTTTTCTTACTTTCATCCATAGAAACATAAAGAGATCTAATTGATTCCTCAACCGTAGGCACACAAATTTTCATCTTGTGATTTTCTACATCATGAGAAATTCTATCAACACTTCTAGACAAATCATCAATCTTATCCAACTTTTCTTCCATTGTAGTATTGAAAACCTTTTGAGTGTTGATAAATTCTTTAATATTATAATTTTTAATCTTGACTGATATTAGGTTTCCATTCATCATGCAATTTTCAAGGAATTGAAACTTCTAATTCCATTTTTTCTTCAAAAGCTTTCATCATAGCATCAACAATATGTTTAGTAAAAGCTTTATTTTGTTCATAAGTATGGGTGAATTTATCATGGATCGCAACAAATAAATACAATCAATCAAAGAGCAACTATCATAATTAAATTCTTTGTAACCCAAAAGAGTGGGTACATCACTAGCTTAAGTTTTGACCTCTCCAAACCCACTTCCATCAATTTTCTCAACAAGATTTTCACCCTCTGAAATATTGGGACGCCTTCTACCTAAAGTTGACTCTTCTCCAGTAACTTTTTCATCAAAATTAACTTTACTAAACAAGGAATCAATAGAATAAACACCAATCATTTTAGGATCTTCATCACTTTTGTGAAATAAATCACTAGAAAACACTTTTTCTAAAAAATTCTGTTTTAGCTCTAAGCATAGCGGTTCTTTTCTCACTTTCAACCATAGAAACATAAAGAGCTTTAATTGATTCATCAACCTTAGGCACAAAAATTTCCATCTTGAGATTTTCCACATCATGAGCAATTCTATCAACACTTCTAGACAAATCATCAATCTTACTCAACTTTTCTTCTATGGAAGTGTTGAGAACTTTTTGTGTATTGATAAATTCTTTAATATTATTATCAAGATCAGATGTGTTACTATTATTATTATAAGATTGATTATCATAGGAATTACCATAATATTAGAGGAATTACTAGGAAAAGGCCTAGGATTAAAATTACATCTATAAGCATTGTTATTGAAATTGTTTCGCAAGATAAAATTCACATCCGCGGCATCACTATTTTGCTCAATCAAGGTAGACAAAGGCACATCATTAAAATCAATAGGAGAACTTTTACTAGCAACCAATTTCATAAGAGCATCAACTTTTTAACTCAAAGAAGAAATTTCTTCAATCAAATTATTTGCTTTACTAGTAGAAGCCCTTTCGGTATGCCATTGTGAATAATTTTCCATAATAATATCAAGCAATTTGGTGGCTTCACCCAAAGTAATTTCCATAAAAGTACCACCCGCGACAGAATCTAAAAGATTACAAGAAACAAAATTCAACCCTGCATAAAAAATTTCTATGATCATCCAAAGATTTAACCCATGAGGTGGCAATTCCTTGGCATCAATTTCATCCTTTCCCAAGATTGTGCAACATGCTCATGTTCAAGTTGCTTGAAATTTGTGATCCGTGTTCTAAGGGTAATAATTTTTGCAGGCGGGAAATACTTAGTAATGAAAGCATCTTTGCACTTATTCCAAGAATCGATACTATGGCGAGGCAATGAAGGAAACCAAATTTTTGCATGATCGCGCAAAGAAAATGAAAAAAATTTCAACTTCACAACATCATTGTCCACATCTTTTTTATTTTGCATATCGCATAATTCCATGAATGTGTTAAGATAGGACGCGACATCGTCATTAGAAGTACAGGAAAATTGATCTTTCATAACAAGATTCGGCAAAGCGGTATTAATATCACAAGACTCTGCACTAGTGGCAGGAGGAGCAATCAGAGTGCCAATAAAATATTTATTGTTGGTATTGGAGAAATCACACAACTTGGGGTTCTCTTGAGTCATTGTGACTACGCAACAAGATTGCACTCAAAAACAGATCCGGCAAGAAAACGACAAACGAAAAAAGGGCGAATAAAACGACAAATTTTCGTGAAGTGGTGGAGAGGAAAACGAGAGGCAAATGGCAAATAATGTAAATTGCGAGGAGATGAGGTTTGTGATTAGGAACCTGGTAGATGTTGATGATGTCTCCCCGGCAACGGCGCCAGAAATTGCTTTTGATGTCTGCTAGACTACGTCGGTATTTCCCCAAAGAGGAAGGGATGATGCAACACAACGACGGTAGGTATTTCCCTCAGTGATGAGACCAAGGTTATCAAACCAGTAGGAGAACCAAGCGACACTACATAAATAGCACCTGCACACAAATAACAAATACTCGCAACCCGATGTGTAAAAGGGGTTGTCAATCCATTTTGGGTAACGGCGCTAGAAATTGGCACACAGACGTGATAAAAATATGATAGATGGATAAATAGATCTTGAATAAAATAAATTGCTGCAAGGTATTGTTGTATTTTTGGTTTAATGTATCTGAAAATAAAAGCAAAGGAAAATAAATCGCAAAGGCAAATATATTAAAGAAGAGACCAGGGGGCCGTAGTTTTCACCAATGTTGGGGATATCACTTATCGGAAACTTATCGGTCAACCTAAGATAAGGGGTAAATTGGCCATTTTATCAGCATATCGGCCAATTTATCACCATATCGGTTGATTTATTGGCCGATTTATCTTATCGGTCACACACCGGTAAGCGATAAATCGATCGATTTATCGGAATATCGGAAGAAATCTTGAATAGTGGTTTTCACTAGTGGCTTCTCTCGAGAAAAATAGCAAATGGTGGGTAAACGAATTACTGTTGGGCAATTGATAGAACTTCAAATAATCATGACGATATCCAGGCAATGATCATTATATAGGCATCGCGTCTAAGATTAGTAGACCGACTCCTGCCTGCATCTACTACTATTATTCCACACATCGACCGCTATCCAGCATGCATGTAGTGTATTAAGTTCGTGGAGAAATGGAGTAATGCAATAAGAACGATGACATGATGTAGACAAGATCTATTTATGTAGAAATAGACCCCATCTTCTTATCCTTAATAGAAACGATACATACGTGTCGGTTCCCCTTCTGTCACTGGGATCAAGCACCGTAAGATCGAACCCATCACAAAGCACCTCTTCCAGTTGCAAGATAAATAGATCAAGTTGGCCAAACAAAACCCAAATATCGGAGAAGAAATACGAGGCTATAAGAAATCATGTATATAAGAGATCAAAGAAGACTCAAATAACTTTCATGGATAAAAAGAGATAGATCTGATCATAAATTCAATGTTCATCGGATCCCAACAAACACACCGCAAAAGAATTACATCATATGGATCTCCAAGAGACCATTGTATTGAGAATCAAACGAAAGAGAGGAAGCCATGTAGCTACTAACTATGGATCCGAAGGTCTACAAAGAACTACTCACGCATCGTCGGAGAGGCACTAATGGACATGATGAACCCCTCCGTGATGGTGTCTAGATTGGATCTGGTGGTTTCTGGAACTTACGGCGGCTGGAATTGATTTTTGTCGACTCCCCTTGGGTTTCTGGAATATTGGGGTATTTATAGAGTAAAGAGGAGGTCCGGGGGGCACCTGAGGTGGGCACAACCCACCAGGGCGCGCTTGGGCCTCCAGGCGCGCCCTGGTGGTTATGCTCCCCTCGGAGCACCCCCAGGCGCTTCTCCGGCCCATTGATGTCTTCTGGTACAAAAAAATCCACAAAAAGTTCTGCTGCGTTTGGACTCCATTTGATATTGATTACCTGCGATGTAAAAAACATGCAAAAAACAACAACTGACACTTGGCACTATGTCAATAGGTTAGTACCAAAAATGATATAAAATGATTATAAAACATCCAAGAATGATAATATAACAACATGGAAGAATAAAAAAAATTATATATACGTTGGAGATGTATCAGGTGGTAACAGGAATAAGGGAGACGATGTTTACCCAGGTTCGGGTCCTCATGATGGAGGTAAAATCCTACGTCATGCTCTTGTTATATTGATGGAGATGTATCAAATACAAGATTGATCTACCTCGAGATCATAAGTTGTGTTCTAACCCTAGGGCTAGGTGAATGTAATTGTGATTCGGCCCCTTCTATGGGCTAAACCCTTTGGCCGATATACACGATAGGTAGGACATCTAGGGTTACATGGTCAGTATCCAGGGGGATCGAATGGAGGTGGTACAAGATGTCTTGGAGTATACATCAAGTCTTTGGCAGATGTAGTCTTGATCTCGTCCAGGCATGCAGCTTCCGGAGTCCTCCCGATGGAGAGTGAGGCCCACATGCCCAGTCCGAGGGCTACGGTTGACTCAGTTGGCACCCCTTAGTCTAGGACACCATCAGTAGCCCCCGAACTAGTCTTCTATGCCGAGGTCAACTTTCTTTATGTAAATAACTCTTGATCCAAAGTCCTTGGCTTGATAGACGAGTTCCCCATCTTTGGCAATCATGGATTCCTTTCCTTTAAAGGTCACTATGGACCACTCCTCAAAGGAGTGGTGTTCCCCGGCCATGGCCTAGCCGAACTCAGTCAACGCCTGAAGATGCAGGATTACTTAATCACAAAGACCAGCCGCATAGGTGTTAATAGTGCTTTCTAGACCGACAACTTTATCGAAGCGGCACCACCCACGATAGCTCAAGCAGTTACTGCTCACCCCAATTGCGGCCTGAGGCAATCTTCTTATTGGCACGTCCCATCAAAATGGAGATCGTGCCCATTTTCTTAGGGATATCATTAAGATTTTGTTTCTCCCCGTACGCATAATGGCATATTTTGCGGGGAGTGGTGATTTCAACGGTGTGTCAGAGGGACTATTGGCCTTTTATTAGCCTATATAAGAGTAAGAGATAGCGACAAAAAAGTATGCTCTCATTTCTCCTCGCCCGTTGCCTCTCGAGCTCCAGCGCCCAGATCCAATCTCGACCCCATCCTCCGTAGCGCATCCTAGCTTCCGTCCATAGCAATGGCAAACGCAAACCTCAACGGCCACTAGGCTGGTTCCTCCGTTACGGAGGGCACTATCTTGGAGCTGCACAGCGCGGGGTACATCCCTACTGATGTCTACACCCGAGCGCCGGACCCAAACCAACAGGTACCCGCTCCCAATCTTTGTCCCCCACCTCATCGGAGGCCTAGGGTTCCCGCTGCACCCCTTCGTGCGCGGGGTCATGTTCTTCTACGAGCTAGATTTCCATCATCTAGCCCCAAACTCTATCCTCCACCTTGCCTCCTCCATTATAGTCTGTGAGGCCTTCCTCCGCGTCGAGCCGCACTTTAGCCTGTGGGTGAAGATCGAATTCCAGCGGCTCCGAACTCGCGGAGTGCGGAGGCGCAATGATCAGCCAGAACCAGACGGTCGGTTGGTTTGAAGGCACCTTTGTGGAGACCATCAAAGAGTGGCATTGTGAGTGGTTTTACATCACCGAGTCGCTTGCTGCTTGCCAGGACGAGGTTCCGGCATTTTCGGCTGGGCCTATGAAGAAGCTTACGTTCTGGAAGAAGAAGGGAATTGCCTGGGGGAACATAGGGGAGGTGGAGGCACTGTCCAAGAATATCCAGTGGTGGTTTGATCATAAAAGCCTCGAGCTGGTAGACGTGGTGAACTTCATGCTCCACTGCCGTGTCCTCCCACTCCAATCTCGAGCCACCCCGACGTGGGTGTACAAGCTCGAGGACACGACTCCCAGTCACCACTTCTTCCGCTCCACCTTGGCCGGAATGTGGACGCTGCTGTTCAAGCCGTTCGAGAATGATTTCCCTTTGGAAGGGCGGTACCTCGGCTTTGAAGCCGGCCACGATGCCCCTGAGGTAATCTTTCAATACACAGTTCTATACTCTGCGTTTATTTGAGATATAGACCTTGACTAATCGATTGGTCTCGTATTTGTAGAAGTGGATCCCCAAGGCACAGCAGATGCTGTGTCAGGTGCCGCTGCCCGAGGGGGAGAGGACCCCCTACTCATGGCCCTCCTATTCGAGGAGCCGTGCGTGGTGATCCCCAAGGGGTCAAAGCCTCCAAAGGGCAAGGCGGGCCTTCGGCCATGCGAGACCTCGGTCACTCGATCTGAGGAGACTGATGCCTCCTCCATTCATGATGACGATGTGGAGGAGGACACGAGGGAAGGGAACCCTTCCCTCAAGGGGAAGAGGGCGGCGTCTGAGGACGTCGGGGCAGAAGTGCGGTCGAAGGGCCAAAAGAGGCCGTGTAAGGCTTCCACCAAATCCACCGACAGGTCTGCTTCGCCGGAGAAGACCAGCTTCTCTGACGAGTCAGACGATGACCTCTTCGAGCTGGGGAGGATGAAGCCAGTGCCTCAGAGGTATGTCAGCATCACCATATGTGGTCTTCAACAAGTCCTTTTATCAAGATAAAACTCATACGGGTAATTTTCTTCAGTCCACCGAAGGTGCGCCTCAGCGGTGATACCTAACGCGGGCTACTGCCCGCTAGTGGGATGCCTGATCCCGCCACTCTCCCTCCAGCTCTAGAGGGGTTGGGGGAATTGACATCCGGTCCGCCCCCCTAGTTAACACCACGGGGGCCGAGATATCGGTCATCATGGCCGAGGTTGAAACCTCGGCCAAACAAGGCCAAGGGGACGAGGTTCCCGAGGTTGTCAGGGAAGGGCTGGGATAGACATCGGCCCAGCCGAGGCCGACTCCAGCGCCAATGCCACAGCCGGTGTCCTTCGTTCCCAGCACTTCGGTGTTGGGTTCCGAGGTTCTACCGCCCCCGCCTTCCGCCCCAGGGCGAGCTACCGCGGGATGGACCGAAGAGATGGAGGTAGCCTTAACGGGCTCCTCCATCAAGGAAGAGCATCGCACACTGATCGACACTGCACTATAGGGCTTCCGGTCAGCGGAGGCCGGAATGCATAAGGTCTTCAAGGGCCTCGTCAAGAGCTTTGAGGTATATTTCTTTGTATTTGTATTTGTATTAAGAGTAATCCTCATGCTTAGAATTGTTTGCAAATCCGTGCTTTTGTCCGAAGACATTTTCACCTACATCATATCATAGCACTTAGAAAACATAGCCAGTGAGTAGCCCTCGAGCCCAAGGCTAGTTTTAAGAAACTGGCTTTGGGATCAAAGTAGAGCCTCATGAGACGATTAACAAGTAGCCCACAAGACTCCGACCGACATTGAAAATGTGTGTCTGGAGCATTGATATCGGGAATGTGGGCTAAGTAAGAATTGTTTGTTTGTAGATCTCGACCTTGGATTTTGTAACACCCCGGATGTAACTTTCCCTATTTGTACTCCAACTCTTGCCGTTTCCGGCGTTAAGTTATATTTATTTCTCGGGTTCGGGTCTTTGTCTCCGTGTGTTGTTTTCGTTTTCATGCATCTCATATCATGTCATCATGTGCATTGCATTTGCATACGTGTTCGTCTCATGCATTCGAGCATTTTCCCCGTTGTCCGTTTTGCATTCCGACGCTTCGTTCTCATCCGGAGGTCATTTCTAGCTTTCTTTCGTGTGTGGGGTTTAAACATTTCCGGATTGGACTGAGACTTGCCATGCGGCCTTGGTTTACTACCGGTAGACCGCCTGTCAAGTTTCGTATCATTTGGACTTCGTTTGATACTCCAATGGTTAACAGAGGGACCGAAAAGGCCTCGTGTGTGTTGCAGCCCAACACCCCTCAAATTTGGCCCAAAACCCACCAAACTCTGCTCCATTCCTAGAGCGTTCGATCACGATCGCGTGGCCGAAAACCGCACCTCATTTGGACTCTCCTAGCTCTACTTATGCCTATTTATACCCCCTCCATTTTCGGATTTCGTCTTCCCCCTCGAAACCCTAGTTCTAAAAAAAACCAGATCCTCGTGGCGACGGACACGTCCGCCCCCGGCCGGACAGTGTCCGCCGCCGTAGCCCGCCAATCCCGCCTTGCCACGTGGCGCCGCCTGCCCGCCGCCGTCGCCGGCCCGGGAGAGCCCGCGAACGGCCCCCGAGCCCAACGCCTCCGCGCCGCCGCCCGACTCCTTCGCCTCCCTCGCGCCCGGTGGCCGGAGCTGCCCGCGCGCCACAGGAGCTGCACCGACCTCGACGCCGGCCGACGACCGCCGCTCGCCGCCGCCCCGCCCGGCGCCGGACCACCGCCCCGACCTCGCCCGGACCTCGCCACCGGCGCCCATCGTCGGATCCGGCCGGCCCCGTCGTCCGGCCTCCTTCCCCGACATTTCCGGCGACCTCGAGCTACAGTAGCCCGTCCAACCTCGGTTTCCGCTCCGCCCGGATCTCAGATCTGAGATCTGAGATATTTTGGACGGTTGACTTTTTCCCCTCCAACCCTAATTTTTTATGCCTACTTTGACCGCCCGTAACTTTGCATCGGTAGCTCCGTTTTGGGCATATTATATATCAAAATGTTCGCCTCGACGAGTACATCATTTCATTCCATTGCATTATTTTCATTTGAGTTCATCTTGATGCCCAAAACGCTGTTAGAAGGAGGATTCGTGAGTTAATTGTCAGATCTGCTAGTTCATCTTAGACTTTTGTTTTTTTTGCCATGATTATTGTGTGCATGCTATGCCTGTGAGTCCTTCATATGTTTTGTTAAGGATTTTGTCTTCTTTCCAGAGGTGCAACCCATGAATTTTTAGGATGTGTGAGTCAACTCTGACAACTGTGCAGGCAAGATGATCATACCCTCGAAATCACTACTATCTTTGCTATGCTAGTTTGCTCGCTCTTGCTATGCCAATGCTACGATGCCTACCATTTGCTTGTCAGCCTCCCAATTGCCATGTTGAACCTCTAACCCACCATGTCCTAGCAAACCGTTGATTGGCTATGTTACCGCTTTGCTCAGCCCCTCTTATAGCGTTGCTAGTTGCAGGTGAAGATTGGAGGCCGTTCCTTGTTGGAACATCTTTTATTTACTTGTTGGGATATCATTATATTGCTATGTTATCTTAATGCACCTATATATTTGGTAAAGGGTGGAAGGCTCGGCCTCTCGCCTAGTGTTTTGTTCCACTCTTGCCGCCCTAGTTTCCGTCATATCGGTGTTATGTTCCCGGATTTGCGTTCCTTACGCGGTTGGGTTATAATGGGAACCCCTTGATATTTCGCCTTGATTAAAGCTTGTCCAGCAATGCCCAACCTTGGTTTTACCATTTGCCACTTAGCCTTTTTTCCCTTGGGTTCTGCAGACTCAAGGGTCATCTTATTTTAAACCCCCCGGGCCAGTGCTCCTCTGAGTGTTGGTCCAAACCGTCAGCCGCCGGTGGCTACCAGGGGCAACTCTGGGCTGGCCTACCGGAAGTTTAGACAATCTGAGTGTGCCCTGAGAAAGAGATATGTGCAGCTCCTATCGGGATTTGTCGGCACATTCGGGCGGTGTTGCTGGTCTTGTTTTAACCCGTCGAAGTGTCTTGAGTTACCGAGATACCGAGTCTGATCGGAACGTCTTGGGAGGAGGTCTATTCCTTCGTTGACCATGAGAGCTTGTCATGGGCTAAGTTGGGACTCCCCTGCAGGGATTGAACTTTCAAAAGCCGTGCCCGCGGTTATGGGCAGATGGGAATTTGTTAATGTCCGGTTGTAGATAACTTAAACCTTAATTAATTAAAATGAATCAACGGAGTGTGTTGCCGTGATGGCCTCTTCTCGGCGGAGTCCGGGAAGTGGACACGGTGTTGGAGTTATGCTTGCGCAGGTTGCTCTTCTATATTCTCGCTCGCGCTTTGCCTCCTCTTCTCGCTCTCTTTTGCGTATAAGTTAGCCACCACATATGCTAGTCGCTTGCTGCAGCTCCACATATATTTGCCTTATCCATTCCTATAAGCTTAAATAGTTTTGATCGCGAGGGTGCGAGATTGCTGAGTCCCCGTGGCTCACAGATACTACCACTCCAGATGCAGGTCCAGGTGATTCCGCTCCAGGTGACGAGTATGAGCTCAAGTGGGAGTTCGACGAGGACTCTCAGCGTTATTATGTTTCCTTTCCCGATGATCAGTAGTGGTGCCTAGTTGGGGTTTGATTCAGGGCCTTGTCGCATGTTGGGTTTTTCTTCTATTTTGGCGCCGTAGTCGGGCCATGAGTGATTGTTTGATGGATGTTATTTATGTACTCTGATGTGACGTGGCGAGTGTAAGCCAACTATGTATCTCCCCCTTTTATTATATATTACATGGGATGTTGTAATGATTGCCTGACTTGCGAGATTGCTTTCAATGCGGTTATGTCTCTAAGTCATGCCTCGACACGTGGGAGCTATAGCCGCATCGAGGGCGTTACAAGTTGGTATCAGAGCCTTCCCCGACCTTAGGAGCCCCATTGCTTGATCGTTTTTAGCAGCCGAGTTGTGTCTAGAAAAAATGTTTTGAGTCTTTAGGAATTATATATCAGAGAGCTTAGGAATTCTTTTTACTTCCCAGTCTCCTCATCGCTCTGGTAAGGCATCCTGACGTAGAGTTTTGACTCTTCTCTTCTCAAATTTCACTAAATTTTTTTTAGGATCACGCGAGTATCTTGGATTTGTTCCGATGGCTTATGATGAGAATACTGTCTTGGTGCCTCCTGTCAGGGGTTTAGTGGAAGTGTCCCGGGGAGTTGAGCTCTGAGGTGTTGTCATCATAATTTTATCGTTGCAATTCTGGAATACTTGAGATATGTTCGCCGACATCGAAAATCTCTTTTATGCAGTTCGTTGGTGAGATAACCTCGACGCCACCCAGTACTGGGGCGGGAGTTCGGGAGTATCGCCATAACTTGTATAACGGATGCTTTTCGAAGGTTGAGGTAGATGGTTTCCGAAGTTTTCTTGGTTATGTGTTGAAGGATGGATACAGCTGGATGTAGGATTTGCTAGTTTGGGTGAGATATTATGCTTCCCCTGTATCCCCAACACCTGATTGCATAACCGGAAAAGTTCGGGAGTTTCATAGGTGGGAACTCTAGTAGCTCTAGTTCTTCTTCCACGGATATTGGTTTGAGATTGGGATTTCTTACCGATTATTCGTTCTTGATCCGTACCTTGTTGATTTATTTCTCTACCTTAATTCTACGTGGCTTCTCAATTTATGGATATGTGACCATTTGAAGAGAATGCATTCGTTCATTTTGTTCGGATGTGAAGACTATATGTTGCAATTTTCATTCCGTTGGATTCAGCTTCAATATTTATCTGTCTATGTGCTAACGGTGGTCAACCTCTTCAGGATGGCTCCCGCTAAGAGCACCAGTCAGAACCAGAATCAAGATCCGCCACCGCCTCCACCTCCTCCAGAGGCATGGCAAGCTGTGATGGCCGCAACCAATGCAAACACTCAGCTGATCATGCAAATTCTTCAAGAGCGCAATCAAGGCAATCAAGGGAATCAAGGCAGCAACCAGAGTCACTTTGCTACACTCAACCAGTTCCTTGCTAACGGGCCAAAGACTTTTAGTAATTGTGTTGAGGCAACCGATGCTGACGATTGGCTTGTGGATCTGTGTAAGCATTTCGAGTGCAGTAACGTCAGGCCTGAGGACTTTGTCAAGTTCGCTTCCTTCCAACTCAAAGATCAAGCTGCAGAATGGTTCCAGCAGTACAAGGACTCCAGAGGTGGACGTGTTATCACTTGGGATGATTTCCGTCGAGATTTCTGAGCTCATCACATTCCGCAGAGCGTGGTTGAAAGCAAGCGTGAGGAATTCCGCAATCTGAAGCAAGGCTCTTTGTCTGTCTATGACTACAACAAATTGTTCCAGAAGCTTGCCCGCTTTGCCAAGCAGGACGTGCCTGATGAGAAGAGCATGATATATCAGTTCAGGGGTGGTCTCAGAGAAGATATTCAGCTCGCTCTTGTTCTCTTTGAGCCCTTGAGGTACGATGAGTTCTACAACATGGCACTGAAGCAAGAGGCTGCTCAGTTGAGGTGTGATGCTTCCAGGAAGCGAGTCAGAGATGTTACTCCTTCTTCCTCTACTCAAGTGTCCAAGCAGCAGAAGTTTTGGCTTCCTCCTCATCCGTTCCGTCAGCCGTATCAGCAGAAGAGCAAAGGTGGCAGTGGTTCTTCCCACCCACCCAACCCTGGCTGTCAGAACAAGGCTTCGTCTCAAGCTCCAAGATCGAGTGCTCCGTATCACTGTCCGCTTTCAGAGGTCACGTGCAACAAGTGCCAACAGAAGGGTCACTATGCCAACAAGTGTTTCAACCAGAGGCGTCTTCCTCCTCCTCCTCCTGTCAGATCGGCAAGTACAGCTGTGGTCAAGCATAACCCCAAGTACGCCAAGGTCAACATGGTGAATGCAGCTCAGGCAGAGGACTCGTCAGATGTGATCATGGGTAACCTTCCTGTTAACGATGTTCCTGCAAAAGTTCTTTTTGACACGGGTGCATCGCATTGCTTCATTTCCAGACCTTTTGCATCTAAGCATGGGTGGTTTTCTCAAGTTATGCATAAGCCATTAGCAGTCGTCTCTCCGGGTAGATGCTTGCTTGCTAACTACGAAGTTCCGGATATTTCTATCATGATGGGTGATTTCAAGTTTCTGGCTTCTCCAATGATTCTTGGCAACTCGGATATTGATCTTATTCTCGGGATGGATTGACTTTCTAAGCACAAGGCTCAACTTGATTGTGCAGCCAGGCAGATTCAATTGACTCATTCGTCTGAGGATGTAATTGTCTTTGCCGCTCGGGATAATACTATCCGTCTGTTTTCTCTCAATGAGAAGGGTGAATTGGATGCCATCTCTCAAATTCCAGTCATTTGCGAATATCAAGATGTCTTTCCAGAAGAGCTCCCAGGAATGCCTCCACATCGGCCAGTTGAATTCGTTATTGAACTTGAGCCTGGCACGGAACCTGTGTGCAAACGTCCTTACAAGCTCGGACCTGAAGAATTGAAGGAGCTGAAGAAGCAGCTCGATGAGCAAGAAAGAATGGGTCTCATCCGGCCTAGTACTTCTCCGTGGGGTTGTGGTGTTCTTTTTGTGAAGAAGAAGGATGGAATGGACCGACTTTGTGTTGATTACCGTCCAGTGAACAAGAAGACCATCAAGAACAAATACCCACTTCCGAACATCAATGAGCTGTTCGAACAACTCAAAGGTGCCCAAGTATTCTCCAAGCTTGACCTCCGTATGGGTTATCACCAGATTCGCATTCGTGAAGAAGATATTCCCAAGACAGCATTCAGAACAAGCTTTGGTTCATATGAATACACTGTCATGTCTTTTGGCCTCGCCAACGCTCCTCCGACGTTCTCTCGCATGATGAATTTCATCTTCAACGCCTACACCAATGACTTTGTTTTGGTCTATCTCGATGACATCCTGGTTTTCTCCAAGAACAAGGAAGATCATGCCAAGCACTTGCGTTTGGTTCTTGACAAGCTCAGGGAACATCAGTTCTATGCCAAGTTCTCCAAGTGTGAATTTTGGCTCGATGAGGTTCTTTATCTTGGTCATATCATCTCTGCCAAGGGCATTTCCGTGAATCCCGAGAAGGTTTCCGCAATTGTGAATTGGGAACCTCCTCAGAATGTGAAGCAACTCCGCAGTTTTCTCGGTCTCGCAAGCTATTGCCGAAGATTCGTTGAAAACTTTTCCAAGATCGCGAAGCCTCTCTCAAATCTTCTTCAGAAGCACGTCAAGTATGTTTGGTCTCCAGAGTGTGATATTGCTTTCAACACTTTGAAAGAGAAGTTGATCACTACTCCAGTTTTGACTCCGCCTGATGAATCCAAGCCGTACGAGGTCTTTTGTGATGCCTCTCTCCAAGGTCTTGGCGCAATTTTGATGCAAGAGAAGAAAGTTGTTGCTTATACATCTCGCCAGTTGAAGCCTAATGAGAAGAACTACCCAACTCACGATCTCGAGTTGGCGGCAGTTGTGCATGCTGTTTTGACTTGGAGACATCTTCTATTGGGAAGAAAAGTGGACATTTTCACTGATCACAAGAGTCTCAAGTACATCTTCACTCAGCCTAATCTCAACCTAAGGCAAACTCGATGGGTCGAAATGATTCAAGAGTATAATCCGAGTATTGAGTATACTCCAGGCAAGGCCAATGTGATTGCTGACGCTTTGAGCAGAAAGGCCTACTGCAATAGTCTGATTCTCAAGCCTTATCAACCCGAGCTTTGTGAAGCTTTCCGCAAACTTAATCTGCAAGTTGTTCCTCAAGGTTTCCTCGCCAACCTTCAAGTCTCTCCTACCTTAGAAGACCAGATTCGCCAAGCCCAACTTCTTGATGCTATGGTGAAAAAGGTGAAGATTGGGATTGCCAAGAGTCAGTCCAAGTACAAGTGCTACCGCCTTGATGACAAGGACACTCTCTTCTTCGAGGATCGTATTGTTGTGCCCAAAGGTGAACTTCGTAAAGTGATTATGAACGAGGCTCACAATTCTCTCCTCTCCATCCACCCTGGGAGCACGAAGATGTATCAGGACCTCAAGCAAGCTTATTGGTGGACTCGAATGAAGCGCGAGATCGCTCAATTCGTGAATGAATGTGATGTCTGCAGAAGAGTGATGGCAGAACACCAAAGGCCAGCTGGTCTCCTCCAACCTCTTGCCATTCCAGAATGGAAGTTTGACCACATTGAAATGGACTTCGTGACTGGGTTTCCAAAGTCCAAGCGTGGCAATGATGCTATATTTGTTGTCATCGACAAACTCAACAAAGTGGCTCATTTTCTGCCTATCAAAGAGTCTCTCACTGCAGCTCAATTGGCGGAACTCTATACCTCTCGAATTGTCTCTCTGCACGGTATTCCTCAAGTGATCTCTTCAGACCGTGGCAGCATCTTTACCTCGAAGTTTTGGGATTCTTTTCAGAAGGCCATGGGCACCAACATCCGCTTCAGCACTGCTTTCCATCCTCAAACAAGCGGTCAAGTCGAGCGTGTCAACCAGATTCTTGAAGATATGCTCAGGGCTTGTGTGATCTCCTTCGGCATGAAGTGGGAGGATTGTCTTCCTTATGCTGAATTCTCCTATAACAACAGTTTTCAAGCAAGTTCGGGCAAGGCCCCTTTTGAAATTTTGTATGGCAGGAAGTGCCGTACCCCTCTCAACTGGTCAGAAACCGGTGAACGTCAGCTGCTGGGTAATGACTTAATCACAGAAGCAGAAGAAATGTGCAAAGTCATTCGTGATAACCTCAAAGCAGCCCAATCCCGCCAGAAGAGCTACTATGATAGTAAGCACCGTGATTTGGCTTTCGAGATCGGAGATCATGTTTACCTCCGTGTCTCTCCTATGAAAGGTACTCGTCGCTTCGGTATCAAAGGGAAGCTTGCCCCTAGATACGTGGGACCTTTCAAGATTGTCAGCAAGAGAGGTGACCTCGCCTATCAACTCGAGCTTCCTTCAAACTTTGCAAATGTTCATGATGTGTTCCACGTCTCTCAGCTTCGAAAGTGCTTCAAGACTCCTGACCGCACCGTCAACTTCGAGGACATTGAACTCCAAGAAGATCTCTCCTATCGTGAGCACCCAGTTGCTATTCTTGAAGAGACTGAACGTAAGACTCGCAACAAGTCAATCAAATTTCTCAAAGTCAAGTGGTCTCACCATTTCGACCGTGAAGCTACCTGGGAACGCGAGGATCACCTCCGTTCTGAGTACCCGGAGTTCTTTCAGTCCTAGATCTCGGGACGAGATCTTTTCGTAGTGGTGGAGTGTTATAACACCCCGGATGTAACTTTCCCTATTTGTACTCCAACTCTTGCCGTTTCCGGCGTTAAGTTATATTTATTTCTCGGGTTCGAATCTTTGTCTCCGTGTGTTGTTTTCGTTTTCATGCATCTCATATCATGTCATCATGTGCATTGCATTTGCATACGTGTTCGTCTCATGCATTCGAGCATTTTCCCCGTTGTCCGTTTTGCATTCCGACGCTTCGTTCTCATCCGGAGGTCATTTCTAGATTTCTTTCGTGTGTGGGGTTTAAACATTTCCGGATTGGACCGAGACTTGCCATGCGGCCTTGGTTTACTACCGGTAGACCGCCTGTCAAGTTTCGTATCATTTGGACTTCGTTTGATACTCCAACGGTTAACCGAGGGACCGAAAAGGCCTCGTGTGTGTTGCAGCCCAACACCCCTCAAATTTGGCCCAAAACCCACCAAACTCTGCTCCATGTCCTAGAGCGTTCGATCACGATCACGTGGCCGAAAACCGCACCTCATTTGGACTCTCCTAGCTCTACTTATGCCTATTTATACCCCCCTCCATTTTTGGATCTCGTCTTCCCCCTCGAAACCCTAGTTCTAAAAAAAACCAGATCCTCGCGCCGACGGACACGTCCGCCCCCGGCCGGACAGTGTCCGCCGCCGCAGCCCGCCAATCCCGCCTTGCCACGTGGCGCCGCCTGCCCGCCGCCGTCGCCGGCCCGGGAGAGCCCGCGAACGGCCCCCGAGCCCAACGCCTCCGCGCCGCCGCCCGACTCCTTCGCCTCCCTCGCGCCCGGTGGCCGGAGCTGCCCCGCGCGCCACAGGAGCTGCACCGACCTCGACGCCGGCCGACGACCGCCGCTCGCCGCCGCCCCGCCCGGCGCCGGACCACCGCCCCGACCTCGCCCGGACCTCGCCACCGGCGCCCATCGTCGGATCCGGCCGGCCCCGTCGTCCGGCCTCCTTCCCCGACATTTCCGGCGACCTCGAGCTACAGTAGCCCGTCCAACCTCGGTTTCCGCGCCGCCCGGATCTCAGATCTGAGATCTGAGATATTTTGGACGGTTGACTTTTTCCCCTCCAACCCTAATTTTTTATGCCTTCTTTGACCGCCCGTAACTTTGCATCGGTAGCTCCGTTTTGGGCATATTATATATCAAAATGTTCGTCTCGACGAGTACATCATTTCATTCCATTGCATCATTTTCATTTGAGTTCATCTTGATGCCCAAAATGCTGTTAGAAGGAGGCTTCGTGAATTAATTGTCAGATCTGCTAGTTCATCTTAGACTTTTGTTTTTTTTGCCATGATTATTGTGTGCATGCTATGCCTGTGAGTCCTTCATATGTTTTGTTAAGGATTTTGTCTTCTTTCCAGAGGTGCAACCCATGAATTTTTAGGATGTGTGTGGTGACTTGTGCAAGCTTGTAAAGTGAGGCACCCGGTAAATCTGTTTTCAGGGACTTAGTTGTTTTCACTAAGTCTGGGATATTTTAGTTCATGATGCCATATGTTCAGCTTGTTTCCTAGTGATCCGTGCCTCTTTTGAGGATGATCAGTAAAGGAGTTTTGTTAATCATGTTATGCTCTATCCATCCATTTCTTTGTTTGCAATTATGGAGCACCATAGATTGAGTCAATCGAGCTCTACTTTTGCTTCGTGGTGAATCTGGGCAGATCGTCAACTCGTTTGCGATTTTGCCGGCGTTGTTGTAGTTGATCCGTGTATGCTATGCCATTGTTCTTGCCATGTCTAGCATGTATTTTGTGCCTTCTTAATGGATGTATACTTGCCTTGCTGTGACTTGCACCATGGCGAGTGCATCGAGCTCGTTTACATGCCTTCGTGAGTTATATTTCAGCATGTCTCAGTTTTCACGAAGTCTGAAAACTGATTGTGTTTTATGCTATGTTCGTGTGCCCGTTAATATATTTTGTGAACCCTTTTGGCCCCAGCGCACTTTGGGTCTTTTGTTAAGCTTGTTGAGTAGCTCCATGCCATGTTCTTACTTGTCATGTTCAGGTCATTTATCATGTTGTTTTGCTGCTCCGAAGAGGGCTTCGTGATCTGAGTGTGCCCTGAGAAAGAGATATGTGCAGCTCCTATCGGGATTTGTTGGCACATTCGGGCGGTGTTGCTGGTCTTGTTTTAACCCGTCGAAGTGTCTTGAGTTACCGAGATACCGAGTCTGATCAGAACGTCTTGGGAGGAGGTCTATTCCTTCGTTGACCATGAGAGCTTGTCATGGGCTAAGTTGGGACTCCCCTGCAGGGATTGAACTTTCAAAAGCCGTGCCCGCGGTTATGGGCAGATGGGAATTTGTTAATGTCCGGTTGTAGATAACTTAAACCTTAATTAATTAAAATGAATCAACGGAGTGTGTTGCCG
This sequence comes from Triticum urartu, assembly GCF_003073215.2. Lineage (NCBI taxonomy): Eukaryota > Viridiplantae > Streptophyta > Magnoliopsida > Poales > Poaceae > Triticum > Triticum urartu. The sequence continues at coordinate 540,323,124 of NC_053025.1, read as the reverse complement.
TGATGGCCTCTTCTCGGCGGAGTCCGGGAAGTGGACACGGTGTTGGAGTTATGCTTGCGCAGGTTGCTCTTCTATATTCTCGCTCGCGCTTTGCCTCCTCTTCTCGCTCTCTTTTGCGTATAAGTTAGCCAAGGTGTTGGAGTTATGCTTGCGCAGGTTGCTCTTCTATATTCTCGCTCGCGCTTTGCCTCCTCTTCTCGCTCTCTTTTGCATATAAGTTAGCCACCACATATGCTAGTCGCTTGCTGCAGCTCCACATATATTTGCCTTATCCATTCCTATAAGCTTAAATAGTTTTGATCGCGAGGGTGCGAGATTGCTGAGTCCCCGTGGCTCACAGATACTACCACTCCAGATGCAGGTCCAGGTGATTCCGCTCCAGGTGACGAGTACGAGCTCAAGTGGGAGTTCGACGAGGACTCTCAGCGTTATTATGTTTCCTTTCCCGATGATCAGTAGTGGTGCCTAGTTGGGGTTTGATTCAGGGCCTTGTCGCATGTTGGGTTTTTCTTCTATTTTGGCGCCGTAGTCGGGCCATGAATGATTGTTTGATGGATGTTATTTATGTACTCTGATGTGACGTGGCGAGTGTAAGCCAACTATGTATCTCCCCCTTTTATTATATATTACATGGGATGTTGTAATGATTGCCTGACTTGCGACATTGCTTTCAATGCGGTTATGTCTCTAAGTCGTGCCTCGACACGTGGGAGCTATAGCCGCATCGAGGGCGTTACAGATTTGAACTCCGCCTCTGAGGAGATTGAGATGGACCGGAAGCTCAAGAGGTCTGAAGAGGACCTCAATCTGATGAACAACCAGACTGAGCTATCTCAAGGTAAGCTACAAATCTGAGATGTTGTCAAATTTTGAGAAAAGATAGATTTTTTTGAATTGTAAAGCTAATGCTGAGCTATTTGAATGACAACTGCTATGGCCGAGCTGTCAAAATCTCGGCAGGAGACCCAACAGTAGAAGGTCGCGGCCGCCAAGGCTGAGAAGGACCTAGCCGCTGAAAAGGAGGCTAGGGGAAAGGACCAGGTGCGGGTGCTTGATGTCGCTTGAAGCTATGTCGGTATTTCCCCAAAGAGGAATGGATGATGCAGCATAGTGGCGGTAGGTATTTCCCTCAGATATGAAACCAAGGTTATCGAACCAGTAGGAGAACCAAGCAACACAACTTAAACAACCCCTGCACACGGATAACAAATCCTCACAACCTGACGTGTTAAAGGGGTTGTCAATCCCTTTCGGGTAACGGTGCCAGAAATTGGTGTGTGACGAGAGAAAGTTGTAATAGATTAAATAAATAGATTGCAAATAAAATAAATTGCAGTAAAGTATTTTTGGGTTTTTGGATTAATATATCTGAAAATAAATGCAAGAGAAAAGTAGATCACAAAGGAAAATATATGAGAAAGAAGACCCGGGGGTCGTAGGTTTCACTAGTGGCTTCTCTCGAGAAAAATAGAAAACGGTGGGTAAACAAATTACTGTTGGGAAATTGATAGAACCTCAAATAATTATGATGATATCTAGGCAATGATCATTTTATGGGCATCATGTCCAAGATTAGTAGACCGACTGCTACCTGCATCTACTACTATTGCTCCCCACGTCGACCGCTATCCAGTATGCATCTAGTGTATTAAGTTCATGGAGAAACAGAGTAATGTAATAAGAACGATGACATGATGTAGACAAGATCTATCTATGTAGAGATAGACCCCATCGTTTTATCCTTAGTAGCAATGATACATACATGTCGTTTCCCTTTCTGTCACTGGGATCAAGCACCGTAAGATCGAACCCACTACAAAGCACCTCTTCCCATTGGAAGATAAATAGATCAAGTTGGCCAAACAAAACCCAAATATCGGATAAGAAATACGAGGCTATAAGCAATCATGCATATAAGAGATTAAATAAACTCAAAGTACTTTCATGGATATAAAAAGATAGATCTGATCATAAACTCAAAGTTCATCGATCCCAACAAACACACCGCAAAAGAGTTACATCATATGGATCTCCAAGAGACCATTGTATTGAGAATCAGGAGAGAGAGAGATGAAGCCATATAGCTACTAACTACGGACCTGAAGGTCTACAAAGAACTACTCACGCATCATCGGAGAGGCACCAATGGAGGTGGCGAACCCCATCCGAGATGGTGTCTAGATTGGATCTGGTGGTTCTAGACTCTGCAGCGGCTGGATGAATATTTCGTCGACTGCCCTAGGGTTCTGGGATTTTTGGGGTATCTATAGAGCAAAGAGGCGGTCCGGGGGCACCCGAGGTGGGCACGACCCACCAGGGCGGGCCTGGGTCTCCTAGCGTGCCCTGGTGGGTTGTCCCCTCTTCGGGACTCCCCTCAGGTGCAAACATGGCTCAACATGTTCCTTCTGGTCCATAAAAAATCTCCGTAAAGTTTTGTGGCATTTGGACTCTGTCTGATATTGATTTTCTACGATGTAAAAAACACGGAAAAAACTTGAACTGGCACTTGGCACTATGTCAATAGGTTAGTACCAAAAATGATATAAAATGACTATAAAATGATTATAAAACATCCAAGATTGATAATAGAATAGCATGGAACAACAAAAAATTGTAGATACATTGGAGATGTATCAGCATCCCCAAGCTTAACTCCTACTCATCCTCGAGTAGGTAAGTGATAAAAACAGATTTTTGATGTGGAATGCTGCCTATCATGTCATATCATATTCTTTCCTTTATATCCTAGACAATTGGACTTTTAGTTGTTCAAAGCAATAGTCTAGTTTTGACATGATAATTTAGATACTCAAGCATATCAACAAGCAACCATGTCTTTCAAAATATCAACGCTAAAATAAGTTATCCCTAGCCCACCATGCTCAAACATTGATAACCTACAAGTATAGGGGATCGCAATAGTTTTTGATAAGTAAGAGTGTCGAACCCAACGAGGAGCTAAAGGTAGAACAAATATTCTCTCAAGTTCTATCGACCACTGATACAACTCTACGCACGCTTGACGTTCGCTTTACCTAGAACAAGTATGAAACTAGAGGTACTTTGTAGGTGTTGTTGGATAGGTTTGCAAGACAATAAAGAGCACGTAAATAAAATCTAGGGGCTATTTAGATAAAGAAACAACTCAGTTAGTTTTAGTAAAGAGCTTTTTGTTACGAGAAAGTTATTTGTCCCTAGGCAATCGATAACTAGACCGGTAATCATTATTGCAATTTTATATGAGGGAGAGGCATAAGCTAACATACTTTCTCTACTTGGATCATATGCACTTATGATTGGAACTCTAGCAAGCATCCGCAACTACTAAAGATCATTAAGGTAAAACCCATCCATAGCATTAAAGCATCAAGTCCTCTTTATCCCATACGCAACAACCCCCTTACTCGGGTTTGTGTTTCAGTCACTCACGCAACCCACTATAAGCGAATCATGAACGTATTGCAACACCCTACAGCGGGGATCCCTCACGCTTGCGCAACACGGAGAGCACCATAGGACAGCACCAATAATAAAACATGCAACTCAAACCAATATTGATCATCAAATAGCCCATAGGACAAAACGGATCTACTCAAACATCATAGGATAGCAATACATCATTGGGAAATAATATATAGCATTGAGCACCATGTTTAAGTAGAGATTACAGCGGGTAAGAGAGAGGTTACACCGCTGCATAGAGGGGGGAGGAGTTGGTGATGATGGCGGTGAAGTTGTTGGTGAAGATTGCGGTGATGATGATGGCCACGACAGCGTTCCGGCGCCACCGGAAGAGAAGGGGAGAGGGGGGCCCTTCGTCTTCTTCTTCCTTGACCTCCTCCCTAGATGGGAGAAGGGTTTCCCCTCTGGTACTTGGCCTCCATGGTGTGGGAGGGGCGAGAGCCCCTCTGAGATTGGATCTGTCTCTCTGTCTCTCTCTGTTTCTGCGTTCTCAGATTCTACCCTTTCACCGTTTCTTATATTCCCGGAGATCCGTAACTCCGATTGGGCTGAAATTTTAACACGATCTCTATCCGGATATTAGCTTTCTTGCGGAGAAAGAAGGGCACCAACCGCCTTACGGGGTGTCCACGAGGGTCAGGGGCGCGCCCCTGCCTTGTGGCCCCCTCGGGCATCGTCTCGTGTGGATTTTTCTTCCCAAAAATCATATATATTCCAAAAAAATCTCCGTCAGTTTTTATCCCATTTGGACTCCGTTTGATATGGATATTCTGCAAAACAAAAAACATGCAACAAACAGGAACTGGCACTGGGCACTGGATCAATATGTTAGTCCCAAAAATATTATAAAAAGTTGACAAAAGTATATGAAAGTTGTAGAATATTGGCATGGAACAATCAAAAATTATAGATACAACAGAGACGTATCAGCATCCCCAAGCTTAATTCCTGCTCGTCCTCGAGTAGGTAAATGATAAAAGATAATTTTTGATGTGGAATGCTACCTAGCATAATCTTGATCACATATCTAATCATGGCATGAATATTAAGATACGAGTGATTCAAAGCAATAGTCTATCATTTGACATAACAACAATAATACTTCAAGCCTACTAATAAATCAATCATGTCTTTTCAAAATAACATGGCCAAAGAAAGTTATCCCTACAAAATCATATAGTCTGGCTATGCTCCATCTTCACCACACAAAATATTCACATCATGCACAACCTCGATGACAAGCCAAGCAATTGTTTCATACTTTTGACGTTCTCAAACCTTTTCAACTTTCACGCAATACATGAGCGTGAGCCATGGACATAGCACTATAGGTGGAATAGAATGGTGGTTGTGGAGAAGACAAAAAGGAGAAGATAGTATCACATCAACTAGGCGTATCAATGGGCTATGGAGATGCCCATCAATAGATATCAATGTGAGTGAGTAGGGATTGCCATGCAACTGATGCACTAGAGCTATAAGTGTATGAAAGCTCAAACTGAAACTAAGTGGGTGTGCATCCAACTTGCTTGCTCATGAAGACCTCGGGTGTTTGAGGAAGCCCATCATCGGAATATACAAGCCAAGTTCTATAATGAAAATTCCCACTAGTATATGAAAGTGATAACTCAAGAGACTCTCTATATGAAGAACATGGTGCTACTTTGAAGCACAAGTGTGGTAAAAGGATAGTAACATTGCCCCTTCTCTCTTTGTCTCTCAGTTTTTTATTTTTTGGGGCCTTCTCTTTTTTTGGTCTTTCTCTTTTTTTTTCATCCGGAGTCTCATCCCGACTTGTGGGGGAATCATAGTCTCCATCATCCTTTCCTCACTGGGGCAATGCTCTAATAATGATGATCATCACACTTCTATTTACTTACAACTCGATATTACAACTCGATACTAGAACAAAGATATGACTCTATATGAATGCCTTCGGCGGTGTACCGGGATGTGCCATGATCTAGCGTAGCAATGACATCAAAAAACGGACAAGCCATGAAAACATCATGCTAGCTATCTTACGATCATGCAAAGCAATATGACAATGAATGCTCAAGTCATGTATATGATGATGATGGAAGTTGCATGGCAATATATCTCGGAATGGCTATGGGAATGCCATGATAGGTAGGTATGGTGTCTGTTTTGAGGAAGGTATATGGTGGGTTTAAGGTACCGGCGAAAGTTGCGAGGTACTAGAGAGGCTAGCAATGGTGGAAGGGTGAGAGTGCGTATAATCCATGGACTCAACATTAGTCATAAAGAACTCACATACTTATTGCAAAAATCTATAAGTCATCAAAACAAAGTACTACGCGCATGCTCCTAGGGGGATAGATTGGTAGGAAAAGACCATCGCTCGTCCCCGACCGCCACTCATAAGGAAGAAATCAATAAATAAATCATGCTCCGACTTCGTTACATAACGGTTCACCATACGTGCATGCTATGGGAATCACAAACCTCAACACAAGTATTTCTACTAATCCACAACTACCCACTAGCATGACTCTAATATCACCATCTTTATATCACAAAACTATTGCAAGGAATCAAACATATCATATTCAGTGATCTACAAGTTTTATGTAGGATTTTATGACTAACCATGTGAATGACCAATTCTTGTCATCTCTCTAAATAGATATAAGTGAAGAAAGAGAGTTTAATTCTTTATACAAAAGATATGCCCACGCTCTAACAAATATACGTGAAGCAAAAGAGCATTCTACAAATGGCGGTTTTCTATGTAAAGAGAAACAGACAATCCAAACTTCAAATGATATAAGTGAAGCACATGAAGCATTCTATAAAGCCATACTCAAAAGATATAAGTGAAGTGCAATGAGCATTCTATAAATCAACCAAGGACTATCTCATACCAGCATGGTGCATAAAAGAAAAATTAAAACTAATTGCAAAAGACGCTCCAAGATTGCACATATCGCATGAACGAAACGAATCCGAAAACATACCGATACTTGTTGAAGAAAGAGGGGATGCCTTCCGGGGCATCCCCAAGCTTAGATGCTTGAGTCTCCTTGAATATTTACTTGGGGTGCCTTGGGTATCCCCAAGCTTGAGCTCTTGTCTCTCTTCCTTCTTCTCACATCAAGACCTTCTCGATCATCGAACACTTCATCCACACAAAACTTTCAACAGAAAACTCGGTAAGATCCGTTAGTATAATAAAGCAAATCACTACTCTAAGTACTGTTGCAAACCAATTCATATTTTGTTTTTGCATTGTGTCTACTGTAGTATAGCTTTTTCATGGTTTAGTCCTCTAATATAAATTGATAGTTTCATCAAAACAAGCAAACTATGCATCAAAAACAGAATCTGTCAAAAACAGAACAGTCTGTAGAAATCTGAACATTCACCATACTTATTATACATGAAAAATTCTACAAAAATTAGGAAAAATAAAAATTTTGTATATGAAGACAGTTAAAAAAGAATCAGAACCATTTGACCTTCCAACTAAAAATGTAAAATCGCGCACTACAGCCAAAGTTTCTGTCCTGCACCGTACAAACCATCAAGCAAATGTAAACATCCTAAAGGCAAACCTTGGCACATTATTTTTATAATACAATGGAATTGTACAAGGGGATAATTATTTTTGTTGAAAAGTTTCTGTAATCAAGATTCACAAAGTTTCCGTGAGCATGAACAAAGTTCAAGGAGCTCTCCCACTTCAACAATGCTTGTCTTTCTCACTTTCACTTTCCTTTTTGAAAAAGTTTTGGGTTCCCCTCTTTATTTTATTTTGTTTTTAAACTATATAAAAGCACTCAATAGAAATAAATTACTCTCTAAAACTTCTGGGTTGACTCCCTAGCAGCGCTTTCTTTAAAGCCATTAAGCTAGGCATATAGTGCTCAAGTAATGAATCCACCCGGATCCCAAGGTATATCAAAGCCAATTTTAATTAACAATGATTTGTAATTTAGTAGTGAGCACAAAGTAACATATATCATGCAACAACGAAGTCTAACTCTCATGCACACATAGTAAAGGCCAATGCATGGTATAAACAGTTTCTTGCAATTTTATCGTATTGGAAACATAGAGAGGTGGAGATATAGTTCCTCTCTCATAATAATTGCAAGTAGGAGCAGCAAGCACATGCATATTATATTCATCAAAATCATCATGTGTAATAGTAGGACGCAACCCATCAATATAATCCTTAATAAGGGCAAACTTCTCCGATATAGTGTAGTTGGGAGAATTCAAAAAGATAATAGGACTATTATGCGTGGGTGCAATAGCAACAATTTCATGTTTAACATAAGGAACTATAGCAAGTTCATCTCCATAAGCTTAATTCATATTGGCATCTTGGCCACAAGCATAGCAAGCATCATCAAAAAGGGATATTTCAAAAGAATCAGCGGGATCATAGCAATTATCATAGCATTCATCCTTCGGTAAGCATGAAGGGGATTAAACAATGTATGAGTTGAAGAGTTACTCTCATTAGAAGGTGGGCATGGGTGATCAATCCGCTCTTCCTCCTTTTGTTCTTCGCTCTCCTGCTCATCTTTTTCATCCAATGAGCTCACAGTTTCATCAACTTCTTGTTCCATAGATTCCTGCAAAATATTAGTCTCTTCTTGGACAGCGGAGACTTTCTCAATAAGTGCATTAATATCGGAATTGTATTCATAATTCTCATAGCAATATTTAAGGATAGCTAAATTTTCAGGTCTATAAACCAAATCATCAAAATCTTCAAACTCTTTAAACATAGATTCAATTTCATAAGCACCCATAAAAGCAACAAATTCATCTATTTGTTCCACATCATAGTAATCATATATACCATTAGCATAAGAAGCTAAGGTTTTATTATCATTAAATTCACATAAAAAGGGAAGGTGTGGAGCCTTCATCCTAGAGCAACAAGTATAATCATATCTCAAGCATAGTTGCCTAGCATACCAATTCAATATATGAATTTGATCCCATAATAGTTTCCCTTTTGTGTCAAGCGATAATCCCTAAAGTATTCGCGTTGATCCAACGTTACTCCCATTACATAATTGAATGGGGTTTTCTCAGGATTATTAAAGTAGTACATAATATCTTTCACATAACCAGCATTGAGGGTTCTGGGAGGTTCCTCATCTCCATGAGTAGCAAGTACACCTAATTTTTTTGGTATTTCGTGTTCCATATCCATAACTAAAGATAGAGAACAACTATGGACAACAAATAAAAATTACTTAGTGATAAAGCAAATAAGCACACACGAGAATATTCACCCCACGCTATTGCTCCCCGGCAACGGCGCCAGAAAAAGGTCTTGATAACCCACAAGTATAGGGGATCACAACAGTTTTCGATAAGTAAGAGTGTCGAACCCAACGAGGATCTAAAGGCATAACAAATATTCCCTCAAGTTCTATCGACCACCGATACAACTCTACGCACGCTTGACGTTCGCTTTACCTAGAACAAGTATGAAACTAGAAGTACTTTGTAGGTGTTGTTGGATAGGTTTGCAAGATAATAAAGAGCACGTAAATAAAAGCTATGGGCTGTTTAGATAAACAAACAACTAAGTTAGTTTTAGTAAAGAGCTTTTTGCTACGAGAAAGTTATTTGTCCCTAGGCAATCGATAACTAGACCGGTAATCATTATTGCAATTTTATATGAGGGAGAGGCATAAGCTAACATACTTTCTCTACTTGGATCATATGCACTTATGATTGGAACTCTAGCAAGCATCCGCAACTACTAAAGATCATTAAGGTAAAACCCAACCATAGCATTAAAGCATCAAGTCCTCTTTATCCCATACACAACAACCCCCTTAGTCGGGTTTGTGTTTCAGTCACTCACGCAACCCACTATAAGCGAATGATGAATGTATTGCAACACCCTACAGCGGGGATCGCTCATGCTTGCGCGACACGGAGAGCACCATAGGACAGCACCAATAATAAAACATGCAACTCAAACCAATCTTGATCATCAAATAGCCCATAGGACAAAACGGATCTACTCAAACATCATAGGATAGCCATACATCATTGGGAAATAATATATAGCGTTGAGCACCATGTTTAAGTAGATATTACAGTGGGTAAGAGAGAGGTTACACCGCTTCATAGAGGGGGGGAAGAGTTGGTGATGATGGCTGCGAAGTTGTTGGTGAAGATTGCGGTGATGATGATGGCCACGACAGCGTTCCGGCGCCACCGGAAGAGAAGGGGAGAGGGGGCCCCTTCGTCTTCTTCTTCCTTGACCTCGTCCCTAGATGGGAGAAGGGTTTCCCCTCTGGTCCTTGGCCTCCATGGCGTGGGAGGGGCGAGAGCCCCTCCGAGATTGGATCTGTCTCTCTGTCTCTCTCTGTTTCCGCGTTCTCAGATTCTACCCTTTCACCGTTTCTTATATTCCCGGAGATCCGTAACTCCGATTGGGCTGAAATTTTAACACGATCTCTATCCGGATATTAGCTTTCTTGTGGCGAAAGAAGGGAACCAAGCGCCTTATGGGGTGTCCACGAGGGTCAGGGGCGCGCCCCCCTGCCTCGTGGCCCCCTCGGGCATCGTCTCGCGTGGATTTTTCTTCCCAAAAAATCATATATATTCCAAAAAAAATCTCCATCAGTTTTTACGCCGTTTGGACTCCGTTTGATATGGATATTCTGCGAAACAAAAAACATGCAACAAACAGGAACTGGCACTGGGCACTGGATCAATATGTTAGTCCCAAAAATAGTATAAAAAGTTGCCAAAGTATATGAAAGTTGTAGAATATTGGCATGGAACAATAAAAAATTATAGATACGACGGAGGCGTATCAAACATTGATCCATTCATGAAACACACTCGAATATTAGCTACACCCAATACTTAAGTACGATCATATTGCCTCATAGTTGGTGCTTTTATAAGAGAAGATGGAGACTCAAAATAAAAATTGCATAAAGTAAAAGAATGGCCCTTCACAGAGGGAAGTAGGGATAAGGTGCCAGACCTCAAAGCGAAAAACTTAGAGATAAAAACATTTTGAGAGGTGTATCCATCCCACCAACGAAAACGACTTAGAGTTCCCAATAATTTCCATGCATAGATATATCATAGGCGGTTCCCAAACAGAAAATAAAGTTTATTCCTTTTTCCACCATAACTTTCACTTTCCATGGCTAACCATATCCACGGGTGCCCTCCATACCAACACTTTACATGGAATTTATTATTTGACAACATAAAGTAAATTCATTTTTTTGCATTTCAGGACTGGGCATCCCTAATACCTTTGCCTTACTCTCGTGCAATGACAAGTGAATAAACACTCATCTTGAGAATAACACATCTAGCATGGAAAATATTAGCCACCCCTCACCGCTCCGCGAGCGAAACAAACACACAAAAGAGAAGTTTATTTTGAAAATTAGAGATGGCACATGCAAATTTGCTTAGAACGGTAAAAGAATACCGCATATAGGTAGATATAGTGGACTCATGTGGCAAAACTGGGTTAAAGGTTTTTGGATGCACAAGTAGTGATCATACTAAGTGCAAAATGAAGGCTAGCAAAAGATTGGGAAGCGACCAACTAAGAAACGAATAATCTCATAAGCAAGCATTAAGCATAAATAATACCGAATAATGCACCATAAGTAGGATATAATTTCATTGCATGACTATTTACTTTCGTACTTGCATAGGGAATCACAAACCTTAACACCAATATTCTTACTAAAGCATAATTACTCATCAAGATGACTCACATATCACGCCATCATATCTCAAAACTATTACTAAGAATCAACTTTATTTTGTCCAATGATCTTCATGAAAGTTTTTATTATATCCTTCTTGGATATCTATCACTTTGGGACTAATTTTCATGTATTTCTTTTCACAAGCTCCAACAAATATAAGTGAAGATCATGAGCACAATAATTTTTCTTTCTCTCAAATTAATTTAAGTGAAGTAAGAGAGAATTTCTTGAAAATTTTACTAACTCTCAAATAAATCTAAGTGAAGCAAGAGAGCATTTCTTCAAAAATACTAAAGCACATTGTGCTCAAAAATATATAAGTGAAGCACTAGAGCAAGTCCATTGCTCATAAAAATTTAAGTGAAGCATAGAGAGCAATTCTAACAAGTCATGACTTATTTTTTGGCTCTCTCAAATAGGTGTGTCCATCAAGGATTGATAACTTAAAACACAAAATAAAACAAGCAAAGACTCATATCGTACAAGACGCTCCAAGCAAAACACATATCATGTGACGAATAAAAATATAGTTTCAAGTAAAATACCGACGATCGTTGGAAGAAAGCGGGGATGCCACTCAGGGGCATCCCCAAGCTTAGTTGGTTGCTCGTTCTTGGATAATAGGTTGGGATGTTGGGGCATCCCCAAGCTTAGGCTCTTCCATCCTTCCTTCATCCATCGTAAGATAACCCAAAACTTGAAATCTTCAATCACACAAAACTCAACAAAACTTTCGTGAGATCCGTTAGTGTAAGAAAATAATAAATCACTACTATAAGTACTGTATCAAACCAATTCATATTTTGTTTTTGTATTATATCTACTGTATTACAACTTTTCTATGGCAAAAACTCATCAAAGAAAACCATAGAGCCATCAAAATAAGCACACAACACAAACAAAATAGGATCTGTCAAAACAAAACAGTCTGTAGCAATCTGACTATTTCATATACTTCTGTAACTCCAAAAGTTCTGAAAAATTAGGAAGACTGAGCAATTTGTATATTGATCTACTTCAAGTGGAATGGGCATTTTATCTTTCTCTGGTAAAAAATGAAAATTAATTTCATGAGCGTAAAAGTTTTTGTTTTTTCAGCAAGATCAAACAACTATCACCCAAGAAGATCCTAAAGGATTTACTTGGCACAAACATTAAGTAAAACACAAAAAACACAATCATAACAGTAGAATAATTGTGCTAACACACAAGAACAGAAAGCAAAAATAAATTTTATCCATTGGGTTGCCTCCCAACAAGCGCTATAGTTTTACGCCCTTAGCTGGGCATAAAGCAAGGATCTAAGTTTTGTCATCTTTGGTTCGAGATCCATAAGATGCCCTAATGTTTGATTCATAAGGTGGCTTAATTCTAGTTCCAGGAAAGTGTTCCATACCTTCCTCAAAGGAATTTGGAACTTAATATTGCCTTCTTTCATATCAATCACGACACCGATAGTGCGTAAAAACGGTCTACCAAGAATAATTTGACAAGACGGATTGCAATCAATATCAAGAACAATAAAATCTATGGGCAAATAATTTCTATTTGCAAGAATAAGAGCATCATTAATTCTTCCTATAGGATTTTTAATAGTAGAATCCGCCAAGTACAAATTCAAAGAACACTCTTCAAGATTAGCAAGACCAAGCACATCAAATAAAGATTTCGGAATTGTAGAAACACTAGCACCTAAGTCACACAAAGAAAACACACATAATTTTTAATCTTGACTTTGATAGTAGGTCCCCATTCATCATGCAATTTTCTAGCAATTGAAAGTTCTAATTCCAATTTTTCTTCAAAAGCTTTCATCATAGCATCAACAATATGTTTAGTAAAAGCTTTATTTTGTTCATAAGTATGGGGTGAATTTATCATGGATTGCAACAAAGAAATACAATCAATCAAAGAGCAACTATCATAATTAAAGTCTTTGTAATCCAAACGAGTGGGTACATCACTAGCTAAAGTTTCGACCTCTCCAAACCCACTTTCATCAATTTTCTCAACAAGATTTTCACCCTCCGAAATATTGGGACGCCTTCTACCTAAAGTTGACTCTTCTCCAGTCCCTTTTTCATCAACATTAACTTTACTAAACAAGGAATCAATAGAAGAAACACCAATCATTTTAAGATCTTCATCACTTTTGCGAAAGAAATCACTAGAAAACACTTTTTCTAAAAATTCTCTTTTAGCTCTAAGCATAGCAGTTATTTTCTTACTTTCATCCATAGAAACATAAAGAGCTTTAATTGATTCGTCAACCTTAGGCACAAAAATTTTCATCTTGAGATTTTCGACATCATGAGAAATTCTATCAACACTTGTAGACAAATCATCAATCTTACTCAACTTTTCTTCTATGGAAGTGTTGAAAACTTTTTGTGTATTGACAAATTCTTTAATATTATTCTCAAGATCAGAGGTGTTCCTATAATTATTATAAGATTGATTTCCATAGGAATTACCATAATTACTAGAGGAATTACTAGGAAAAGGCCTATATTTAAAATTACCTCTATAAACATTGTTGTTGAAATTATTTCGAGAGATAAAATTCACATCTATGGCATCACTATTTTGCTCAATCAAAGTTGACAAAGGCATATCATTAAGATCAATAGGAGCACTTCTACTAGCAACTAATTTCACAAGAGCATCAACTTTTTCACTCAAAGAAGAAATTTCTTCAACCAAATTAACTTTTTTACTAGTAGGAGCTCTTTCGGTATGCCATTGCGAATAATTTGCCATAATATTATCAAGCAATTTGGTTGCTTCACCCAAAATAATTTCCATAAAAGTACCACATGCGGCGGAATTTAAAAGATTATGAGAAACAAAATTCAACCCCGCTTAATTTTTTTGTATGATCATCCAAAGATTTAACCCATGAGTTGGGCAATTCCTTATCATCATTTTAATCCTTTCCCAAGATTGTGCAACATGCTCATGTTAAAGTTTCTTGAAATTCATGATCTAGGTTCTAAGGGAAATAATTTTTGCGGGCGCAAAATACTTAGTGATAAAAGCATCTTTGCACTTATTCCAAGAATTGATACTATTGCGAGGCAAAGAAGAGAACCAAATTTTTGCAGAATCATGCAAAGAAAACGGAAATAATTTCAACTTCACAACATCATTGTCCACATATTTTTTATTTTGCATATCGCATAATTCCACGAATGTGTTAAGATGGGACGCGACATCCTCATTAGGAGTACAGGAAAATTGATCTTTCATAACAAGATTCGGCAAAGCGGTATTAATATCACAAGACTCCGCACTAGCGGCGGGAGGAGCAATCGGAGTGCCAATAAAATCATTGTTGTTGGTATTTGAGAAATCACATAACTTGGTGTTCTCTTGAGTCATGATGACCACTCAACAAGATTGCACTCAAAAGCAGATCCGGCAAGAAAACGGCTAAGGGAAAAAGAGAGGCGAATAAAACGACATTTTTTTGTGAAGTGGGGGAGAGGAAAATGAGAGGCAAATGAAAAAAAAATGTAAATTGCAAGGAAATGAGATTTGTGATTAGGAACCTGGTAAATGTTAAAGATCCTCCCCGGCAACAACGCCAGAAATTCCTTTTGATGTCGCTTGAAGCTACGTCGGTATTTCCCCAAAGAGGAAAGGATGATGCAGCACAGTGGCGGTAGGTATTTCCCTCAGATATGAAACCAAGGTTATTGAACCAGTAGGGGAACCAAGCAACACAACGTAAACAGCCCCTGCACACAGATAACAAATGCTCGCAACCTGACGTGTTAAAGGGGTTGTCAATCCCTTTCAGGTAAAGGTGCCAGAAATTGGTGCGTGTCGAGAGAAAGTTGTAATAGATTAAATAAATAGATCGCAAATAAAATAATGTGCAACAAAGTATTTCTGGGTTTTTGGATTAATAGATCTAAAAATAAATGCAAGAGAAAAGTAGATCGCAAAGGCAAATATATAAGAAAGAAGACCCCGGGGGCGTAGGTTTCACTAGTGGCTTCTCTCGAGAAAAAATGCAAATGGTGGGTAAAGAAATTACTGCTGGGAAATTGATAGAACCTCAAATAATTATGATGATATCTAGGCAATGATCATTACATAGGCATCACGTCCAAGATTAGTAGACCGACTCCTGCCTGCATCTACTACTATTACTCCACACATCGACCGCTATCCAACATGCATCTAGTGTATTAAGTTCATGGAGAAATGGAGTAACACAATAAGAATGATGACATGATGTAGACAATATCTATCTATGTAGAGATAGAACCCATCGTTTTACCCTTAGTAGCAACGATACATACGTGTCGTTTCCCTTTCTGTCACTGGGTTCAAGCACCGTAAGATCGAACCCACTACAAAGCACATCTTCCCATTGCAAGATAAATAGATCAAGTTGTCCAAACAAAACACAAATATCGAAGAATAAATACGAGGCTATAAGCAATCATGCATATAAGAGATCAAAGAAACTCAAACAACTTTCATGGATATAAAAAGATAGATCTGATCATAAACTCAAAGTTCATCGATCCCAACAAACACACCGCAAAAGAGTTACATCATATGGATCTCCAAGAGAGCATTGTATTGAGAATCAAGAGAGAGAGAGATGAAGCCATCTAGCTACTAACTACCGACCCGAAGGTGTACAAAGAACTACTCACGCATCATCGGACATGCGCCAATGGAGGTGGTGAACCCCATCCGAGATGGTGTCTAGATAGGATCTGGTAGTTCTAGACTCTGCGGTGGCTGGATGAATATTTCATAGACTTCCCTAGGGTTCTGGGATTTTTAGGGTGTTTATAGGGCAAAGAGGCGGTCCAAGGGGCACCCGAGGTAGGCACAACCCACCAGGTGCAACCAGGGCCCAACATGTTCCTTCTAGTCCATAAAAAATCTCCGTAAAGTTTCGTGGCATTTGGACTCCGTCTGATATTGATTTTCTGCAATGTAAAAAACACAAAAAACAGGAACTGGCACTTGGCACTATGTCAATAGGTTAGTACCAAAAAATGATATAAAATGACCATAAAATGATTATAAAACATCCAAGATTGATAATATAACAGCATGGAACAATCAAAAATTATAGATACGTTGGAGATGTATCAGCATCCCGAAGCTTAACTCCTACTCGTCCTCGAGTAGGTAAGTGATAAAAACAAAATTTTTGATGTGGAATGCTGCCTATCATGTCATATCATATTATTTTCTTTATAGCATGGACAATTGGACTTTTAGTTGTTCAAAGCAATAGTCTAGTTTTGACATGATAATATATCAACAAGCAACCATGTCTTTCAAAATATCAACGCTAAAATAAGTTATCCTAGCCCACCTTGCTCAAACATTGATCCATTCATGAAACACACTCGAATATTAGCTACACCCAATATTTAAGTACGATCATATTGCCTCCTAATTGGTGCTTTTATAAGAGAAGATGGAGACTCAAAATAAAAATTGCATAAAGTAAAAGAAAGGCCCTTCGCAAAGGGAAGTAGGGATTTGTAGAGGTGCTAGAGCTTAGAGCGAAAAACTTAGAGATAAAAACATTTTGAGAGGTGTATCCATCCCACCAACGAAAACGACTAGAGTTCCCAACATGTTCCTTCCGGTCCATAAAAAATCTCCGTAAAGTTTCATGGCATTTGGACTCCGTCTGATATTGATTTTCTGTGATGTAAAAAACACGGAAAAAGCAGGAACGGACACTTGGCACTATGTCAATAGGTTAGTACCAAAAAATGATATAAAATGACTATAAAATGATTATAAAACATCCAAGATTGATAATATAATAGCATGGAACGATCAAAAATTATAGATACGTTCGAGACGTATCTGTGCTGGAGGTCGAGAAGACCCTGAAGGGCGTGTACGAGGAGTGCGATGCCCTTCAAGACAAGGAGAAAAAGGCAAGCAAGGAGCTCGAGAAGCTACACCTGGCACATCCGAGACCTAGATCCAGGCCTGGGCCGACCGCGAGGTGCTCTAGCAAGTGAAGTAGATTATGGTGGGTGAGCTATTTTTACTTCATTGTGTTTGGAAGCAAGGGGTTTGTCAAGCTCACCCAGCTATGGTGCTCTGCAGAGGTCTTCGCGGCTCTCCCGAAGAGCCTGTTGGACGTCGGCCACTATTTTGGCAAACGGGAGGGCCATCAGGCGGAGAAGGTGTTCTGGCAACAATTCTAGGCACTGCCGCGTCCAGAGCTGTTAATCATAGGATGAAGCAGTTGTTGGAACTTCTCTGGATGGCAAAGCCGGCACACCAAGACCTCTGTTTGAACCTATGGCCTACGAAGGTGTTGTCGACCAGCTTCTTCGGGCTCCTGGCTCAGCTGCAAGAATCCATCCTGCGGGTGGCTCGCTGGAAGCGGTCCGCATGGGTGGAGGGGGCGCAGCGAGCATACGCCTGCGCGAAGATGCATTATCGGTGCATTGAGGTTGTAGGCTTGGGACCCCTCAAAGGGAAGGATTGGACCACGGAGCAGTTCCTCGCCGAGGTAGCAGAAGGGGCCCGGACTACCGAGGACAAGTGTCTGAAGGACACTTTGTATTTTTAGGTAGTACTTTGGAATGCCGATGTGTGGCTGGATGTACAAAACTTCCTTTTGTTTTAATGAATGTGGCTTTATATTTCGTCATGTGATTGTGTTGTTTTCTTATCTTTGTTTGTTTTTTGACTGAAAGTGGCTAGTCGTCGGCTTTGACCCATTTGTATAGTATACAGAGGGTGTTCCTGAGGCAATCGTGACCCGTAGATGAAGTCTCAGTTCCCGAAGGCAGTCCGTGCACATAGGAACGATGCAATCAGATTATAATGGTTTAATAACTTTCACTTAGTCATAGGAGCCTAACTGTGGGGGCCGATGACGAGCCCTCAGTGTGTGGAGTTGTCGGTTGTGTAGACATAGTTTATGCCACTGACTAATACGTCTCCAACGTATCTATAATTTTTTATTGTTCCATGTTGTTATATTATCAATCTTGGATGTTTTATAATCATTTTATAGTCATTTTACATCATTTTTTGGTACTAACCTATTGACATAGTGCCAAGTGCCAGTTCTATTTTCTGCATGTTTTTTACATCGCACGAAATCAATACCAAACGGAGTCCAAACGCAGCGAAATTTTTTGGAGATTTTTTTGGACCAGAAGACAACCAATGGGACGAAGAAGCACCCGGGGGGTGCTCCGAGGGGATCACAACCCACCAGGGCGCGCTAGGAGGCCCAGGCGTGGCCTGGTGGGTTGTGCCCACCTCGGGTGCCCCTTCAACCGCCTCTTTGCTCTATAAATACCCCAACATTCCAGAAACCCTAGGGGAGTCTACGAAAATCAATTCTAGCCGTCGTAGAGTCCAGAACCACCAAATCCAATCTAGACACCATCACGGAGGGGTTCACCACTTCCATTGGTACCTCTCCGATGATGCATGAGTAGTTCTTTGTAGACCTTCGAGTCTGTAGTTAGTAGCTAGATGGCTTCCTCTCTCTCTCTCTCTCGTTTGATTCTCAATACAATGGTCTCTTGGAGATCCATATGATGTAACTCTTTTTGCGGTGTGTTTGTTGGGATCAGATGAACTTTGAGTTTATGATCAGATCTATCTTTTTATCCATGAAAGTTATTTGAATCTTCTTTGATCTCTTATATGCATGATTGCTTATAGCCTCGTATTTCTTCTCCGACATTTGGGTTTTGTTTGGCCAACTTGATGTATTTATCTTGCAATGGGAAGAGGTAGTTTGTAGTGGGTTCGATCTTATGGTGCTTGATCACAGTGACAGAAGGGGAACCGACACGTATGTATCTTTTCTACTAAGGATAAAATGATGGGGTCTATCTCTACATAGATAGATCTTGTCTACATCATGTCATCGTTCTTATTGCATTACTCCATTTCCTCATGAACTTAATACACTAGATGCATGCTGGACAATGGTCGATGTGTGGAGTAATAGTAGTAGATGTAGGCATGAGTCGGTCTACTAATCTTAGATGTGATGCCTATATAATGATCATGTCGGCGTCCTGGGAACGGGGGTACCCAGACTTGCCTGCCTGCGGCCCAGGGCGTGGCTCCACCAATGGCCTGGTATGGCCCGTCTTCATCAACAACCACTCAAGACCCTCGCGAGGGGCAAAGCCTCATGAGGCGGATGATGCCAAGACCTCCTGGGGACAGCCTCCCTAGGCTGGCTCCTGAGGAGTGGAGATATCTATGCAAGGTGCACCTCGCGAGGTCCTCGTGACGTGAGCCATGACGACCAAGGTCAGGCGGACGCCAGCGTGCGCAGGGTGCCAATTTCCACTTTGGTGCTAAAGGGGCAAGCGTAGGCGAGGAGTCCCAAGGCATCAGACAATGGTTTCCATATCGGTGCAACAAGACCAAGACCAGTAGGACGGTAAGACGGAGGTCACCGCGGAGCCCACGACGACGTCACCAGCAGAGCCTTTGGCAGGTGAAGACCACCTTTTGTTAGGATAACTTGTACTAGTTATCCTCCTTCGAAATTGGCCATTGTGGGATCCCTTCCCGCCTAAACATTTGGGAAGAGGACCAGGGCCTCTATAAATAGGCTAGCCACCACCTTAGTAGGGGACGGATCATTAAGACCATCCTCACACACACAAGCTCACCGAGCTAAAGAACACCTCTCCTCAGGAGGTTGTGCATCCCTTGTACTAGTTCATCCGCACCCTACGAGGCAATCCACCACACCACACTGAAGTAGGGTATTACACCACAACGGTGGCCTGGACCAGTATAAACTCTTGTGTCACTTGTTCCTTCGGTTCCTCGAGCTAGGCCTAGAGATCGTTGCGAGAGTGAGCGAGGAAGAGAGAGACCTTCGTGCACACCCCAGTGTTCGAACCTCAAGGGTTTGCTGGAACCCACGATCCGACTTTTGGCACGCTAGGTAGGGGTGCGCTGAAGCTGTTCTTCCATTGATTCGCGCTCCACTGCTCCACCGCATCCGTGTATGATGCTCGCCGAGCCCGTGCTGAGCGCCGCGCCGCCCTCGCCGCCTGCGTCGCTCAGACGGCGCCCGTTGGCAGACCTCCCCGCCATTCTCCATCACCTACTGGCAATGCCGCCACCGGCCCAGCAGCAAACAAGCAGCAGGCTTCATCGTTGCACCCCTCAGTGCGGCGGGATGGACGCACCGCCACCCCATCGCTGACTCCGACCGGCTCGCCGTCCCATGCTTGTCGCGTGCCCACGGATGCGCAGGCCGCACTGCTCATGGAACGTGAGCTCCTGCGTTATCGCCCGGTCAACGACCTCTACGACGACTGGCTGGACCGCATCGCCGAGCTTGTTAGCGCTGCCGGGGGCTCCCCCGCAACATCCCTCTCGCTGCCTCGCCCACCTCCAGCCGCAGGCGACGTAGCTCACAGAACACCTCCTCCGCCTCTGCATCAAGATAGCGCCCTCGCACCAAGACACACGGCTCACAGAGCGCCCCCGCCGCCTCTGCATCAAGACGGTGTCCTCGCCCCAAGACACACGGTCCTGCAGCGTGATCCGCCACGCCGTGTGCCCGTGCAGGAAGAAGGAAGCTGCCAGGAGGTCCCTCGACCACAATAAAACGCTCCTGCACTCCCTGCACCACCACGTCAAGATCGCATGCCACCTATGGCGGCGATGCATGGATATCAAGACCAGGCTCCACCACCGCGACGGGCTCCGGTGACCACAGCAGGTTTCCGAGCCTTCACTCCTGAGCTGTGCACCGTCGTCTGGCTAGGCAAGTTCAAGCCCGACCTGCCTCCACGCTACGACGGCACCCCTGACCCTGCGGAGTTATTGCAGCTCTATGAGCTGAGCATCGAGGCAGCCAACGGAGACGAGAAGGTCATGGCGAACTGGTTTGCCATGGCCCTCAAGGATGGTGCGCGCTCGTGGCTCCTGAACCTGTCTGCGGGATCGGTCTCCTCCTAGGGCGAGATGCACGAGCATTTCGTCACCAACTTCCAGGGCACTCGCGGCCGCCCGCCTGCTGCTGGCGACCTGCGATGCATCAAGCAACAACCAGGGGAAATCCTACAAAAGTACATCCAGCGCTTCAACAACATCCTCCTGAAGATCTCCAAGGTGACGGACGAGGCCATCATCTCCGCATTCTCGGATGGCATCCGCGACGTCAAGATGAAGGAGGAGCTCACCATCCACAAGGACCTATGCTCGACCCTGGAGATGTTCAGCATGGCAACCAAGTGCGCAAGGGCTGAGGAAGGGTGCCTCTCCCTCCTCGAGCTCCCAGCTACTGACCAGGAGGACAAGAAGGCAAAGATCAAGGACGTGAAGTGCAAGGGGGCTGCCGTGCTCGCGGCGGAGCCAGAGATGAAGCGCGACCGCGACCACCCCGAATCATCCAGGGCCAACCACCCCTTCCGCGCCTTCCACAATGTTCACAGCCACAACACAACGACTGTCAGGAGCTCAGGACCATCCAAGATGGGCACTTCGGTCGACTCCCTGAGCGCAACGACCAGGGCTATGGCCGTGGAGGAGGACGAAGTGGAAGACGCTGGGACGACCGCGGCCCCCGCCAGGAGTGGCACGACCGGCCTTGCGAGGACCACTGGCAGGACCAGCCTCGCGAGGGCCCCTGGTGGGAGCAGCCTCGTGAGGACCGCCCTCAGGGAAACACTAGCCTCCCTCCGCTACCGCCACCACCAAGGAGGAACGACGACCACCATCAGGACGAGGGGGCTGGGGGCTTCCAGTAACCGCGTGCCGTCTCATATATCTTGGGCGGTGCTCAGGCCTCCAGCCTCTCAGCACGTCTTCAAGCGGTTTGCTCGCGAGGTGAATGCGGCCCTTCCCAGGCTTGAGGCCATGCGCTCGCTCCGGTGGTCCAAGTGCGCCATCACCTTCAGCTCGGCGGATCAACTCAAGTGTGCAGCAATGACTGATGCTCTCCCGATGCTCTGCTCACCCGTCATCAGCAACGTTCAAGTCACCAAGACCCTCATCGATAGCGGTGCAAGGCTCAATGTCCTGTCCGTCGAGACATTCGACAGCCTTCAGGTGCTAGACGATCAGCTACAGCCTACCAAGCCTTTCTCATGAGTGACTGACGGCTCGACCACCCCGATAGGGCAGGTCCACCTCCCTGTCACCTTCGGCCAGCGTGACAACTACCGCACTGAGCTCATCGACTTTGACGTCGCCCACCTCCGCCTGCCGTACAATGCTATCCTTGGATATCTAGCCTTGGCCATGTTCATGGCAGTGACCCACCACGGCTACAACATCCTCAAGATTCCAGGGAGTGGCGGCGTCATGTCGGTCACCTGCGAGGAAAGAGATGCGGTGTGCTCCCTGGAGCATGCTTACCAGGCTGCAGCGGCCGAAGATCCCGACAACAGAGGCACCTTGCACCCTCCTGAGGCCAACCCCAAGAAGAAGAAGTAGCTACTCCGCCAAGGACCTCAGGAGGGCGGCGTCTCCAGCAGCACCACCTCAGGACCTGCGCCCACAGATGGGGCGCCTCCTTCCCTCGCATAGGAAGGCGTGCCCGACACCCTCCTCGGGCTGGGCTCGGGGGCTCTCTTCTAGAGGGCCTCAGACCTATCCATCGTCACATGGGAGGCGCTCGGGCACCATGCATGTGCAGGCGTGCTTCACCGCACGTTTCCCTCAAGAGGGCATGAGGCGTGGAGCGCCTTGTGCTCAGGAATTCATCACCAAGGCGATCCAGGAGCTTCAAGAGGCAGGGTCCATGCGTGGCGGCCATCGCCCACCATCTAGCGCAGCTCTCCACCCTGGCGAGGGTGGCAGGCTGCGCGTCTGCGTTGACGTTCTAGGGCTCAACTGGGTTACATCTCAGCGACGATTCTGGCCTTTGCGCGTTGGGCGGTGCGAGGGTCCCCCTCACAGCTACGTTCGCATGCCTCTCGGACCGCCGAACGTGGTTGTCACCTCCCAGCGTCACCTACGGAGCATTCTAGCGGCTCAGGAGGCCAGGCATCACGCCGTCCTGGAGGAGATCGCGACGGTTCTTTAGGAGCCACCTGGGCCTATAGAGCCCCTTGTGGCTCGTGTGGGGAAACCTCTCCAGCATGCGTCTTCAGCTGCCCCGACACCACTCCAACACGATATCAAGTGACTCTTTGCAGTTCATTCAGTAAGGGGCGCCCATCGGGCAGCATTATCCCCAAGTCACATGGGCATGTCCCTGCGACATGTATCCTTTTTGCATCTTTAGCTTACTTTTCTGGGGGTGCCTCATGGGCCGCATCATCCCCAAGCCACTAGGGTTCGTCCCAATGGCATGTATCGTTCTTGCATCTATCTAAACTAATTTGCCTTCTCGCGTGAATTGCTCTGTAACCACTGCTCATCACGGCCTCCTGCGATGCCGATCGGGCACTTGCTTATCCCGCAACGGGAGACTTGCATGCTAGCACGGTGCTTGTGCTCGGGTCCGTCCTTGCAACACTGGTAAACCTATGCGATCGAGCTCTGGCTTGCGGCCCGCTCCGTGTACACCACCTCACCAGATCCTCAGTGCCTTCATCTTCTCGCGGAAGTAGCAATGGCAGGATGGCAAGCATGGCCCGGGCCACTCTCTCTATCTCGCACTAACCCGCAGGAACCTTTGGTGCCTAGCCACAAGGGGTCCCACCAGCTGCTCCCCTTCATGCTTTTTTGTTTGGGCATTAAAGGGAGGGCTCCTAAGCATCGCGCCTCAGGAGCTCTTACCGGCTCTCCAGCCCTCACACCCTGGCCTTGACCACGGCATCACGACCTAGCATACCAGCGGCAGCTCAGCTCGCTCGAGGGCCAGGACCCGAGGACGCAGAGCACTCAGGGAAGCATGAAGGGCGGGAGCTGGCATGGGCACAACCTGGCAGCATCGCCATCAGCAGCCGCGAACTGGGCACCATGCAAGGAACTGATCCGAGATCGCTAAGATAAGTCGTGTATCCAAGGTAGCTCAGCTCACAACTTAGGATTTTCGACTCCTGCAGCCTTGCTCTGGCAATGCCGCATGCCTTTTCTACCTTCATGGAGCTTCTTGCACGCTAAGGGGGACCTCTTGAGCATCGCACCACAGGATCTCTTACCGGACCTCGGGCCGCTCACCTCCTGGCCTTGACCACGGCATCGTGACCTGGCATACCAGCGACGGCTGAAGCCTGAGGACGAAAAGGGGGACAATGCCAAAACGAGACGTGCAATCACAGATTCCGCGATGAAGATAATATTGATGCAAAGCATTATAGATTCTTTACATGCCCCCACGGGGTTTGTCTTGATTCCTTGCAGGGAACAAAATAAGGAAGATTCTAGGATCCCTATCTACCAGTATCGCCGCCGGCACCACCATCAATGGCGGGCCACGAGGGACTGGCGCCAACCCCATCCAGATCAGCGGAGGCGACGAGCGGACGCCGCCGCCGCGCTCCGGGCATGGCGTGAGCTCGGGGGCACGTAGCTGTCGTCGCTCGTCTCTGGAGTCTTGTCAGGCGCGGGAGAGTCGCTGGACTCCCATGCACCATCGCTGTTGCTGGAGGAATCGTCGGCAGGACCATGGGCGGGCCTAGCGCATGACCCTGCACTGTCCTGGCAATCTCCTTCAGGACAGCACTCCAGGCGGCGGCCTTCCTCGTCAAAGACTTTGAAGAACATCCTGGAGGCGTTGTCATACTCGAAATGGATGGTGAGGGTGCCCTCCGCACGGCAGACGCGGGTGACCTCGCCCCATCCACGGGTCATGAAGATCTTGCCCTGGGAGACGGCCTCAACCTCTTCTCCTGTTGCTGGGGCACCGAGCTTGGCGTGCTGTAGCCACAACTCGAGTGGCCCCCTTGGCGGCATCACTTCGGCAAAGAACGGCGGGAATCAGATCCATGTGCGCGGTGGCATTGCCGCCCACACCACGAGTTCTCGCGAGGAGCCCTCGGCGTGTGTTCGCGGGGCGGCGGCGCGCGCCACCACTGCACGGCCATCGTGGACATGGCGCGAGAGGCGTCGGTCGCTGCCTCCTCCTTTGGAGCCTCCTGCCTGAGCGTACAAGGGCAGCGGTAGCCCGGGGGAGGCCGCTCGTACCAACGCCTCGTCACCTCCGGCCTCTCGACGTTGTCGCGGGAGCGAACCGGCCTCTTCTTTGGTGGGAGTGGCCCAAGTTCTTCATGGGGACCCTTCCCCTTCTCGGCGGCGGACAACCTCCGTATCGGCGCCATGGATGTTGCAGCAAGGAGGAGGAAGAAGAAGCAAGCGGAGCAGAGGAGGAAATGAGCAACGGGGGCTTCGCCCCTTCCTTGTTTATAGCCAGAGCGAGGCCAACCGCCGGCCCCCATGATCTAAGGTAACGATGATTTTGTTCTGCATGCAGCAGGGTCTCATCAAGTCGGGCAGTTACCGAGGCAGCATGGGGAAGCGAAGACGCCCATGACCTGTCAATCGACATGCTTCAATCGAGGCCACAGGCTATTGGGGCCCGCGGCGCTCCGCACTTGACACTTGGCTTCGCCTCGAAGCCAAGTACGAGCGCACCTTGGGCCCGGGGGCTACTGTTGGCGTCCTGGGAACGGGGGTACCGAGACTTGCCTGCCTGCGGCCCATGGTGTGGCTCCACCAATGGCCTGGTACGGCCCATCTTCATCAACAACCACTCAAGACCCTCGCGAGGGGCCAAGCCTCGCGAGGCGGACGACGCCAAGACCTCCTGGGGGCAGCCTCCCTAGGCTGGCTCCCGAGGAGCGGAGATATCTATGCAAGGTGCACCTCGCGAGGTCCGCGTGATGTGAGCCATGATGACCAAGGCCAGGCGGGCGCCAACGGGTGCAGGGTGCCAGTTTCCTCTTTGGTGCTAAAGGGGCAAGCGAAGGCGAGGAGTCCCGAGGCATCATGCAAAGGTTTCCATATCGCTCCAACAAGACCAAGACTAGGAGGACGGCAGGACGGAGGTCACTGCAGAGCCCACGGCGGCGTCATGAAAGCACAAGTGCTCCCTAGGTGGTTTTGGTAATTAATGTCAACATATCTCTTGTTGGACTAACATTTTATCTAGTATGTTTCAGATAAGTTCAACAGTGAAGTGGCATGGACTAGAGGATGTGAAACCCCTTCAAAATGCTGAGGACAAAGGATTGGCTCAAGCTCAAAGCTCAAGACTCTGCATTTTCCATTTTAGTGATCCAAGATCACATTGAGTCTATAGGAAAAGCCAATACTATCAAGGAGGGATGATGTGTTGCTTAATGAGGCTCCTGCTCAAATGCTTAGTGATATGCTCCAAAGCCCTCAACTACTTTCTCACATCCACATATGACCTAAACCAAAAGTCAAACTCGGCCCCATCGATTCTTCCTATCCGGCGCCACCGAGTTTCAAATGTCATAGCCACTGCCACAAACCTTAGGAAAATCGGTCTCACCGATAGGGATCTCGGTCTCACCGAGATGGGGTTGTAATCTCTCTGTTTCCCTTTGTAACATTTCGGTCTCGCCGAGATGAGCGATCGGTCCCACCGAGATTGCAATGTAAACTCTCTGTTTTCCCTTCGCAACATTTCGGTCTCACCGAAATGAGCGATCGGTCTCACTGAGTTTACCTGACCAACTCTCTGGTTAGCTTATTACCAAAATCAGTCTCACCGAGTTTGTGTAATCGGTCTCACCGAGATTACATTATGCCCTAACCCTAATCATATCGGTCCTACCGAGTTGCATGTCAGTCCCACCGAAAACCCTAACGGTCACTAGCTTTGCTGAATCGATCTGACCGAGTTTAACCATTCGGTCCCACCGAGTTTGGGAAGTTATGTGTAATGGCTAGATTTTGTGTGGAGGCTATATATACCCCTCCACCACCTCTTCATTCGTGGAGAGAGCCATCAGAACATGCCTACACTTCCAATACATATTTTCTGAGATAGAACCACCTACACTTGTGTTGAGACCAAGATATTCCATTCCTACTATATGAATCTTGATCTCTAGCCTTCCCAAGTTGCTTTCCACTCAAATCCTCTTTCCACCAAATCCAAATCCTATGAGAGAGAGTTGAGTTTTGGGGAGACTATCATTTGAAGCACAAGAGCAAGGAGTTCATCATCAACACACCATTTGTTACTTCTTGGAGAGTGGTGTCTCCTAGATTGGCTAGGTGTCACTTGGGAGCCTCCGACAAGATTGTGGAGTTGAACCAAGGAGTTTGTAAGGGCAAGGAGATCGCCTACTTCGTGAAGATCTACCGCTAGTGAGGCAAGTCCTTCGTGGGTGATGGCCATGGTGGGATAGACAAGGTTGCTTCTTCGTGGACCCTTCGTGGGTGGAGCCCTCTTTGGACTCGTGCAACGGTTACCCTTCGTGGGTGTAAGTCTCCATCAACGTGGATGTACGATAGCACCACCTATCGGAACCATGACAAAAACATTCGTGTATCCAATTGCGTTTGAATCCTCCAAACCCTTCCCTTTACATTCTTGCAAGTCGCATGCTTTACTTTCTGCTGCTCATATACTCTTTGCATGCTTGCTTGATATGTATTGTGTTTGTTAAACTTGTGCCTAAACTCCACTTCAACTTAAGAAAATTAAAAACTGCAACTTTTAGCACTTAGTGTCTAATCACCCCCCCTCTAGACTCCTCTTCTCGATCCTTTCAATTGGTATCAAAGCTTTGGTTTCCATTGCCTTGGTTTAAACACCATTGGAGGAAGATGGATGAGTCTACTTTGGGGAGTCTTAGACGTAGAGTGCCTATTCTTGATGGAGAATATTTTCATGAGTGGAAAAATGAAATGCTTGAGATTTTCAATGAATATCATTTGAGCAAGTATATTGCTAGCCCTTGTGCACCTCATGTTGATCCCATGCACCCTACCCTTGATGAGTCAATTGACATGATTCACAATCTTAGAACTGTTAATCTTATCACTAGAGGCTTGCCTATAAGCTTGATTGGATGTTTGCCTACTCTTAAGTGTGCCTACACCATATGGAAATTTCTTGAGGAACTCTTTCCAAATTATTCCTTGAAAGATCTAGATGAAATTCTCCATAAATCCATTGCCTTGATTAAGATGAATTCCAATGATCCCAAATTTGGTGACTGCTTATTTGAGCTTACAAATCTTACGAGTGCCAAAGGAGATGTTGGAATCATTAGAAATATCATTTCTAGAGCTATTAGAATTCATAAAGATATCTATAGAAATGATCATTTATCTAATGAATTACCCTCTCTAGGAATTGATCTATCACAAGATGATGTTGAACATGAATACTCTGATGAGGATGATGATGATAGTGACTATGACCTTGATGATGCAATGAGACATTTTGGTCTTATGGCAAATCTTTGCGGCTACATGGCCGGAGGAAAGGAATGGGTCCTTGATAGTGGATGTACTGATCATATGACCTGAGATAAAGATATGTTCCGTGAGCTTGCTGAAAACGACGGCCCTCGAAAGTATGTCACCTTTGGTGATAACTCAAAGGGTAAGGTGGTAGGCCTAGGTAAGGTGGCCATCTCACATGATAGCTCCATACAAAATGTCATGCTCGTTGAATCTCTTGGCTACAATTTACTTTCAGTATCTAGACTTGCTGATTTCGGTTTCAATGTTTTATTCACTGAAGTAGATTGCCAAGTGTTTCGTAGAGACAATCGTAAAATGGTCTTTACCGGAATACGTAGAGGTGATCTTTACATTGTTGATTTCACTAAAAAGGCTCAACCTAGAACTTGCTTATTGCTAAATCCTCTAAAGGTTGGTTATGTCATAGATGATTAGGTCATGTTGGTATGCAAAACCTTGACAAGCTTACTAAAGAAAATCATATCCTTGGCGTTAACGATGTCATATTTGATAAGGATAGACTTTGTAGTGCTTGTCAAGCAGGTAAACAAGTTGGAGGAAGGCATCCCGTGAAGAACATCATGACCACGAGAAGACCACTCGAGCTACTTCACATGGATCTTTTTGGTCCTAACGCTTACAAAAGTCTTGGTGGAAATTCTTTTGGTCTAGTTATAGTTGATGATTTTTCAAGATTTACGTGGGTGTTCTTTCTCGATGATAAATCGCAGGTCCAAAAGATCTTCAAGAACTTCGCTAGGAAGGCCCAAAATCAATTTGAAGTGAAAATCAAGAAGGTTCGCAGCGACAACAGAACGGAGTTCAAGAACGCAAATGTGGACACATTTATTGACGAAGAAGGGATTTCACATGAGTTCTCGGCTACATACACACCTCAACAAAATGGAGTTGTTGAGAGGAAGAACCGGACACTCATTGAAATGGCGAGAACGATGCTTGATGAGTACAAGACGCCAAAGCACTTTTGGGCGGAAGCGGTTGAGATAGCTTGTCATGCAACAAATCGATTGTATCTTCACAAACTGCTCGGCAAGACGGCATACGAGCTCCTCACCGGTAACAAACCACAAGTTGGATACTTTCTAGTATTCTGCTCAAAGTGCTACATTCTTGATAAACATCATCGTTCTAAATTTGCTCCTAAGTCTCATGAAGGTTTCCTACTTGGTTATGGCTCAAACTCTCACACATACCGTGTCTACAACAATTTCACCCGAAAGGTTGAAGAGACGGCAGATGTGAAGTTTTATGAATCTAATGGCTCGCAAGTAGAGCAATTGCTAGTTGATGTAGGAGACAAAGACCCTTCGGAAGCAATCCAAGACTTGTCTATTGGCAATATTCGTCCAACGGAGGTGAAGGAGAGTATCTCGTCCATCCAAGTGGAAGCTTCTACCTCACGACAAGGTGAACCAAGAGTTGATACGGAAGCATCCACAAGTGGGACACATCAAGATGAAGAAAACAAGGAAGTGCATGAAGATGAACGCCAACAACCTCCTTCTCCACCATGGCAAGAGAACGACAACGTCAACAACGAAGAAGGCCAAGAAGAAGAACAAGATGAAGAAGACATTCAACCAAGATCCAAGCAAAAGCTTTCACAAGTTCGAGCAAGAATTGCTAAAGACCATCCCGTCGAGCAAATCTACAATGATATCCAAACCAGGAGAATCACTCGCTCAAAAACTCGTTTAGCTAACTTTTGTGAACACTATTCATTCATCTCTCGCATTGAACCTATGAAGGTTGAAGAAGCATTGGAAGATCCGGATTGGATAAACGCTATGCATGAAGAGCTACACAACTTTGAGAGAAATCAAGTGTGGACATTGGTTGAAAAGCCCGACAACCACCACAACATCATTGGTACCAAATGGGTGTTTCGCAACAAGCAAGATGAAGATGGTCAAGTCGTCCGCAACAAAGCACGCCTAGTCGCTCAAGGCTACACTCAAGTCGAAGGTATGGACTATGGTGAGACATATGCCCCCGTTGCTAGACTTGAGTCCATTCACATCTTACTTTCCTATGCTAATCATCATGATATCACCTTGTACCAAATGGACATTAAAAGTGCTTTTCTAAATGGTAAAATTGAGGAGGAAGTTTATGTTAAGCAACCTCCCGGATTTGTCAATCCTAAGAAACCTAATCATGTTTACAAACTTCACAAAGCTCTTTATGGTCTTAAACAAGCTCCTAGAGCATGGTATAAATGCTTGACCAAGTTCCTTATTGAAAAAGGCTTTGAAATTGGAAAAATAGATTCTACTCTTTTTTACTAAAAGGGTTAATGGAGAATTGTTAGTATGCCAAATTTATGTCGATGATATTATATTTGGATCAACTAACCCTCATTTTAGTGAAAATTTTGGAAAGCTAATGTCGGAGAAGTTTGAGATGTCGATGATGAGTGAACTCAAATTCTTTCTCGGTTTGCAAATCAAGCAAACTAAGGAAGGCACCTTTGTATCTCAAACGAAGTACACCAAGGACTTATTCAAGAAGTTCAATATGCAAGAATGCAAAGGTATGACTACACCCATGCCTAGTAGTGGACATCTTGATTTAACCAAACATGGTGAACCGGTTGATCAAAAGGTTTATCGCTCTATGATTGGTTCATTGTTATATCTATGTGCTTCACGCCCCGATATTATGCTAAGTGTGTGCATGTGTGCATGATATCAAGCCGCTCCTAAAGAATGTCATCTTATGGCCGTGAAAAGGATAGTGAGATACTTAATCCATACACCAAATTTTGGCATTTGGTATCCAAAAAGGGCTTCCTTTGGTCTTGTTGGCTACTCCGATTCGGACTATGCCGGTGACAAGGTTGATAGAAAGTCCACTTCGGGTACTTGTCAATTTCTTGGTAGATCTCTTGTGTCTTGGTATTCCAAGAAACAAAACTCGGTATCCTTATCCACCGCCGAAGCGAAATACATTGCCGCTGGATCATGTTGTGCGCAATTACTTCGGATGACCCAAACTCTTAAAGATTATGGAATATATGTGAAACATGTTCCATTGCTATGTGACAATGAAAGTGCTATTAAAATTGCTCACAATCCCATGCAACATTCTCGAACTAAGCATATTGAAGTTCGTCATCATTTCATTCAAGATCATGTTGCCAAAGGGGACATTAATCTTAAGCATGTTCGCACCGATAAGCAATTGGCGGATATATTTACCAAACCACTTGATGAGAAAGTGTTTTGTAGGTTAAGAGGTGAATTGAACATCATTGATGCTTCAAACTTGGAGTAGGAACTCCATTTAATACATGCAAGGCATGAGCCTATGACTAATCCTTGATATTTCTCTTATATTGACTATCTTATGTCTTGGATATATTTGCACCTTGCATGCTATCTAACCCGTGTAGGTACTTGGATGAATCGAAATCTATGAGATTGCAACTCACTCACATCTTGAGCAATTTCTATATCACCAAGTCGCTACACAATGGTGGATGGAGACAAGGAAGCACGCAACCATTCAAACATATCCTTTGACAAATTTTATGTTGATTTTCATGATTGTCATTTTGGATATACAAGTGCTCTTCCTTGCAAGAACTAACCCATGTAGGTAGATGAACTCAAACTCCGAGTGGTGCGCCCAACTCTTGATGAGCTACATCAACCTTGAGCAACCCACACAAGTTCAACTACATGATCATGATCAACACCACCACCCAAGGTATGTTATTCCATCTTAGAGAAGCTTTACTCCAAGTCATGGGATAAAGCAACTCAACAAGATGAGAATACATCAAGATGCTTTAACAAAAAATGGTAACCCCATTTTGAGCTTAAACTATGAGTATGACCAAAGATCAAGTGATCTCACTTGACTCCTAAGTCAATATACTCTAACATAGGTGACTTTGTCACCGCCCAATTCTAGATGAAGCTCTCTTGTGTTCTTTTCTGTGCTCTTGCATTTGTCTCATGCATATTTGTTTCCCTCCTCACACAAAAAGTTCATTTAGATTCCTCTTAGTTTCTTCACTTTTATTTTCTGTTCTACATTTTCTGCATTCAATTCCTTGCAAATGCTTGTGGGATCTTACTTGTCTAGTGAGCTGAGGTGACAAGTGTTTTCTTTGTGATGAACTCGGTCACACCGAGCTGTTTACTTCGGTCCAACCGAACCCTTTCGGTGCCACCGAAGCACCAAACTCGGTGCTACCGATTTCATTGCAGGAAAAACATCTTGCCACTTGTTTCTGAATTCTTTTTGATCCAGCTTCACTCAGTGAATCTTGTCCTCGACCAGCATCCTACTCAAATTGCTACTTTGTTCTGATACTCAAGGACCAAACCCATCATGACAAAAATCCAGAAGAACCCTTCTTGGAAATTGATGTCAAAGGGGGAGAGAGAGATCATCACATCAAAGCTTAATCATATCTATAGGGGGAGAGAATACTCTAGGGAAGAAAGAGACCCCAGATGCTTGGTGTTCAAGAGGAGAGAAGTCACATGTCTTCAAGAGGGGAAAGACATGTTCATATTTGCTCGATTGCATTAGCTCTGTTTATTTCCTTTGAGCTCTGTTTTTGCTCTGATTTTCTGTTCCCTATGTTCTCCAAATATCCCATGTTAGATTCAGGGGGAGCAAGACATCTAAGGGAAGGAAATCCTTGAATTTATTGCACATCTTTACCTTTGGGGACATGTCTTTATCCAATGTGGTACTTAGTACTCACTCTACATGTCATCCCAGTCTTGGTACTCTTGTGGTCTCTCTTGTTTGCTTTGGCCAGTAGGTGTATCTGTGTTATCTAACCTTGTTTACGCAGGTTTATCCCATCCTAAGCCAACTCAAGACCACAAGGTAAGTATATGCATCACAGTCATGTGAATGAGAATTTCTTGCTAATGTACATATTGTTTGCAAGAAGGAATCATGAGCATGAAGGTACATTTCTCATCTTTTCATCATTTGCTCTGATGCATATAGCCAAGATACATGTAACACATTGCTTACTCTGTCATGTTTATGCATTCACATGCTCATATATTCCATATTCACATGATTGAATACATCTAGGGGGGGCCTATGCAAGTTACATGTCTTTCCAAAGCTTTACTTACTACTGTTAATATATAGATCTAAAGATTTGATGTATGTTGTCATCAATTACCAAAAAGGGGGAGATTGAAAGCAAAAGTGCTCCCTAGGTGGTTTTGGTAATTAATGTCAACATATCTCTTGTTGGACTAACATTTTTATCTAGTATGTTTCAGATAAGTTCAATAGTGAAGTGGCATGGACTAGAGGATGTGAAACCCCTTCAAAATGCTGAGGACAAAGGATTGTCTCAAGCTCAAAGCTCAAGACTCTACATTTTCCATTTTAGTGATCCAAGATCACATTGAGTCTATAGGAAAAGCCAATACTATCAAGGAGGGATGAGGTGTTGCTTAATGAGGTTCCTGCTCAAATGCTTAGTGATATGCTCCAAAGCCCTCAACTACTTTCTCACATCCACATATGACCTAGACCAAAAGTCAAACTCGGCCCCACCGATTCTTCCTATCCGGCGCCACCGAGTTCCAAATGTCATAGCCACTGCCACAAACCCTAGGCAAATCGGTCTCACCGATAGGGATCTCGGTCTCACCGAGATGGGGTTGTAATCTCTCTGTTTCCCTTCGTAACATTTCGGTCTCACCGAGATGAGCAATCGGTCCCACCAAGATTGCAATGTAAACTCTCCATTTTCCCTTCGTAACATTTCGGTCTCACCGAAATGAGCGGTCGGTCTCACCGAGTTTACCTGACCAACTCTCTGGTTAGCTTATTACCAAAATCGGTCTCACCGAGTTTGTGTAATCGGTCTCACCGAGATTACGTTATGCAATAACCCTAATCATATCGGTCCTACCGAGTTGCATGTAGGTCCCACCGAAAACCCTAATGGTCACTAGCTTTGCTGAATCGGTCTGACCGAGTTTAACCATTCGGTCCCACCGAGTTTGGGAAGTTATGTGTAACGGTTAGATTTTGTGTGGAGGCTATATATACCCCTCCACCACCTCTTCATTCGTGGAGAGAGCCATCAGAACATGCCTACACTTCCAATACATATTTTCTGAGAGAGAACCACCTACACTTGTGTTGAGACCAAGATATTCCATTCCTACTATATGAATCTTGATCTCTAGACTTCCCAAGTTGCTTTCCACTCAAATCCTCTTTCCACCAAATCCAAATCCTGTGAGAGAGAGTTGAGTGTTGGGGAGACTATCATTTGAAGCACAAGAGCAAGGAGTTCATCATCAACACACCATTTGTTACTTCTTGGAGAGTGGTGTCTCCTAGATTGGCTAGGTGTCACTTGGGAGCCTCCAACAAGATTGTGGAGTTGAACCAAGGAGTTTGTAAGGGCAAGGAGATCGCCTACTTCGTGAAGATCTACCGCTAGTGAGGCAAGTCCTTCATGGGCGATGGCCATGGTGGGATAGACAAGGTTGCTTCTTTGTGGACCCTTCGTGGGTGGAGCCCTCCGTGGACTCGCGCAACGGTTACCCTTCGTGGGTTGAAGTCTCCATCAACATGGATGTACGATCGCACCACCTATCGGAACCACGACAAAAACATCCGTGTCTCCAATTGCGTTTGAATCCTCCAAACCCTCCCCTTTACATTCTTGCAAGTCGCATGCTTTACTTTCCGCTGCTCATATACTCTTTGCATGCTTGCTTGATATGTATTGTGTTTGTTAAACTTGTGCCTAAACTCCACTTCAACTTAAGAAAATTAAAAACTGCAACTTTTAGCACTTAGTGTCTAATCACCCCCCCTCTAGACACCTCTTCTCGATCCTTTCACGTCACCACCATAGGCTTTGGCAGGCAAAGAGCACCTTTTGTCAGGATAACTTGTACTAGTTGTCCCCCTTCGAAATTGGCCGTTGTGGGATCTCTTCCCGCCTAAACATTTGGGAAGAGGACCAAGGCCTCTATAAACAGGACTAGCCACCACCTTAGCAGGGGACAGATCATTAAGACCATCCTCACACACACAAGCTCACCGAGCTAATGAACACCTCTCCTCAGGAGGCTATTTATCCCTTGTACTAGTTCATCCACAGCCTACAAGGCAATCCACTACACCACACTGGAGTAGGGGATTACACCACAACGGTGGCCCGAACCAGTATAAACTCTCATGTCACTTGTTCCTTGGGTTCAGGGAGCTAGGCCTAGAGATCGTTGCGAGAGTGAGCGAGGAAGAGAGATACCTTCATGTGCACCCCAGTGTTCGAACCTGAAGGGTTTGCCGGAACCCACGATCCGACAGATCATTTCCTGGATATCGTCGTGATTATTTGAAGTTCTATCAATTTCCTAACAGTAATTTGTTTACCCACCGTTTGCTATTTTTCTTGAGAGAAGCCACTAGTGAAACCTACGCCCCCGGGTCTCTTTCTCATATTATTTGCCTTTGTGATCTATTTTATTTGCCTTTTATTTTCAGATCTGTTAAACCAAAAATACAAAAATACCTTGCTGCAATTTATTCTTATTTATTTTATTTGGCATTCGATCAATCAATCTACTACAATTTATTCACGTCCGTTTTCCCAATTTCTGGCACCGTTACCCGAAAGGGATTGACAACCCCTTTAATACGTCGGGTTGCGAGTAGTTTTTATTTGTGTGCAGGCGCCGCTTACGTGTTGTTGCTTGGTTCTCCTACTGGTTCGATAACCTTGATCTCATCACTGAGGGAAATACCTACCGCCGTTGTGCTGCATCCACTACAAAAAAATACACTTCCGTGATGATACGTGTTTGTCACTGTAGGTCACGTTTTCTGTCATGCATGTACATCCATGACAAATTTATGACGGAATCAAGATAGTCATACCTGTTCCGTCGTAGAAGTGTTCCATGACATTACCAAAATTATCATCACGGAAGTGTCCACTTCCATGACGATAAATCGCGCGTCACGTAAGTGCTTTCGTCAAGGATGACCGACACGTGGCATCCACCATAACAGAACGCCATTAAGCTATCGGGTCCAGTTTTGGATCGGATAACCCGTTAACAGCCCCGACCAATGGGAATTTTCCACGTGTAAAATCATCATTGGCTGGAGGAAACATGTGTCGACTCACCGTTGGGACCGATGTCATCCACTCATTGGACCCAAAGCGCCTATGATACGTCGACACGTGGCATGGCCCAATAGAGGCCCATATAGGTTAAAAAGGCCGGCCCAGTCAAAGGCCCATAGTACTTACTCAGGTACTAGTGGGCCATCCCAATAACATCTTGCTTAATAAAGGCCCATTTACGGCCCGAAGCCAGATCTGGCCCGTTAATTGTTCGCTGAATATTTGGGCCCATTTACGGCCTGAAGCCAGATCTGGCCCATTAATTGTTCACCAAATATTTGGGCCCAATTACAACCCAGTGACTTTCGGCCTGTTAGAGGCCCGATGTAGACATGGGCCCATTTCAGCCCGGTGTGACTTCCGGCCTAGGAATGGCCCGTGCTACCCATGGGCCATATATGGTCCGACAGGACATCGGGCCCACTAACGGCCCGTGATAAAGGTGGCAACAGTTAAGCCAACGTGACTTTGGGCCTGTTAAAGGCCTGTCGCATAATTCAGCCTGTTGATGTCTGTACTAAGCTTTCGGCCTCTTAAAGGACCATGATATCAGTGGGCCAACTAAGGCCCGAGATATGTTTCGGCCTGGTAACTGCCCGTGATATAACTGGGCCCAAAAGGCCCGGTGTACATTTCAGCCTGCTGAAGGTCCGTCGATGACTAGTGAAAATTGAGGCCCAATATGCATTTTGGCATGCTAAAGGTCCATGGTTTCATCTGGGCCGTAACAGGCCAGTACAATATTAAGCCTGTTAATGGCCCAACGCTACCTGGGCCAAACTAAGTGCCGGGTCCACAAAAGGCCCAACTAAAATATAGGCCGGTGTAAGTTGTGGGCCTCGTGCAAAGTGTGAAGGCCCCAATCATTCGGGCCCAAGAAAGATGCAGGCCAGCCCAATTGTGGCCCGCTAAACACCAGGCCCGTTAGAGGCAGATGTTTCGGCCCGGTCGACTACATCTGATTTTTTTTCAGATAGCGAATGATGGCAGTAACTAGTAGGAATTAAGAACAAACCTACTCTATACAATAAAGAAATTATGGCATAGTAACTAAGAATAAACCTACACTGTGCAATAAAGGATTTATGGTATATTAAATCCACTGGGCATCGAAGTTCGCCACCAGTGATCATAAAGCGCAACGAAGAAGCAGATTACAAAAACTGGGCACCATTGCAGCGTAACAAAATAATACTGAACTGAGACCACTTCCAAGACAGATCAAGAAAGGTTAGCCTTGCGCGGGAACTGCTGCGCAAGCTGCTGAGCAAGGCTATGAGACCAGCCTAGCATGTCGGTCATAGCTTCCAGGTGTAGCTGTTTAGCGATGAGGTTCTCATTGGTGTTCTCCGCAATCTTTCTTAGAGATAGGACTTCAAGTCGAAGTTGAGTTGCAGAATGCCTTTCTGCTAGAACTTGGGACTGAAGAAGTCGAATTGATTCAGACAACGAATTCTGTGAGCTTGTCTGACTGCTAGTCTCAAGTAACTTGAGCACTGCAGCAAGACAAGACTTTGGGGTTGTCTCGCTATCTTCAAGATGTTTTGCCTTCTTTGCTACAATATATGTTGGGTTTGTCGCACAACCTTCAGCAGACTTGTGCATGCCATCAGGCATATCACCCTGAAACAAAGCAGAGAGATGACAGGTTTTGCACATGTATAAACAAAGATGACAACTATGCTGTCAATTCCATCCAATTTTAAATTAGAAAATAAAGAGTAAGTTCAAAATATCAATAGCATAATTTGGCATTGTTCATAATGCGGGGAGCTTCACCACACTACTAGATTACCATGTCAACATAACAAGCATAGATGAAGGGTAAACAAAATCATTGTATCTATTTTGGTTAATGTGCATGGCATGTTGTTCATATCATCAGCCACATCAGTAAGATAAAACAGGAGATGACAAGGTGCAAACGTGGGCTGCTTCACCACACACTGGATTATAGATCCACAAAAACAAGCATACATATAGGGAGTATTGAGTAATGTGCATGGTATGAATAAGGAATTTGGTTTTACAAGTTAAACTTAGAACTTACGGTTCTTGCGAACATGCATTTTGGTAGAAACAACAAACTAAACAGTAGTAAACGATAGGGAGTATGAGAAAATTAAACAATAGTTGAGGATAAAGGCTTTAGAAGGACTGACTTACATTAACAGTTAACACCGACTTTATAATGCCCTTCTACATGTTAAGGGAAGGATAACTCAAGAATTTCAGCACAGAATCTTCTTCATAAGCATTGCATGTACTCTACATTTTGTAGAGAGTAATTATAGATATGATAATACTGGAAGGGATAGAGGATAATGAAGATAAGATGTAGATTGATGCTACATAATCAACTACCAATCCCTGGAAGTACAAGCATTACAGGACAAAATGTGCTGACAAGAGCAATGGGCTACACTTCTGCACTAGAATTGTCTGTGTATTCTACTTTTTGGTAAGATTAAATATAGATCTGATCTTTTCTAGTAAATGGTGGGTGAGGGAGATAAGATGCAGAATGATACACAATGAACCAATCCCTCTTCCCATAATACAAGAGTGTTTTGAACACTGGTGTACTATACAAAACGTTCTTCTATTATGGGACGGAGGGAGTAGTTGTTAATGTAAGTACAGTGATAGACGACATTCAGTCCTTACAAGAGGACTGCAGAGCTAAACCTCTTCAAAAGCATTGGGTTGATTCTAAATTTATGTAAGAGTCCATACAGATCTTATAATGTCCACCAAATGGACGATAACGAGGCTAACATGTGCAGTGATGCTACATAATCAAACAGCTACGAAAGTAAGTATGGTCATACAGGGTAAGAGGTACTCACAAGAGCAATGCAGTGTGAAGTATAGTTGTGAGATTCTGTGGTCCCTTGAGAACGAATGTTCTTCTGCTAACAGTTTTCGTACAAGTGAGACGTTAAGGCAAATGCAGAAATGTAGTTCAAATTGTGATGTGATATCATAGATAGTACCTTACGCTGCAGTTGAGACCAATGTGTAACAAGATTATTCCAGTCACCGTCGGATAAATGTAGCACCGGAGACTTTACAGAAATTTCGTTTAGAGGCTTGCCATCGAAGTGAGCTTGCCTCAGGTAGGAACGATACTTCATCAACGAGTACTTGAAAAAGCACAACCAGCCCTTGCTCGACTTCACAATCCAATTTGGTCCTCGCCTATTTAAAAGAATGAAATCTTGTGTCTTCTGTCAGCAGAAACATATGCATTAATGACCATGAATAACATTAGTACATTACTTACGCGTAAGTTGCGGAGGAAGACTGGAAATTGTTCTGTTTCTGCGGTATAATCTTTCCATGAAGGAAAGATGCACACAAAGTTCCTGACAACAATATAATCTTTGTCTTCTAAACTGGGAAGAAATGGAACAGGGGTCCTATTTGCTGCAATTGGGGCTCTCTCTGGTTCGAAAAGGGATTTGGCAACTGGATTTGGTGTACTCTTTGCTGGAATGGGGGTTTTGTGTCGTAGAGCTGGTGCTATGTCAACTGGCATAATCATAATGTTTGCTGCAGTTGGGGTCTGCTGAGTTGGGGCATCAGAAATGACCAGTGTAGTAGGGCTAGAGTCTGCTAGAGTTGGGGTGTTTTGTGGGTCAGGTGATATTGCAACTACACCTAATGGGCTATTTGATTTATCATGTGCCACTACCTTTTCCAAATACTTTGCTTGTGCTCCTCCACGATCAGCAATCGCACTCTTCCTTTTGAACGTCTGATACACAAGAACAACATTTGAATGGATAAATATGGTATGATGACAAATGGAATATGTACTAAAAATGGATAGGCAGGCCGTATTCACATACACGATGTGTAAACTAAGCTAATGGCAGTTCAACAAAGTAGAAGCAATGCAAAGCATAAGTTGCAAGATATGTGCGACAAATATAACCTTGGAAAGTTAGAGCAAGCACCTTGATGGGTGAATAAGATAGGGCATCTTCCTCTGTCTCCTCCACTAGGGAGCTACATTGACTTAGGTCTCCCTCTAGCTCAGAATCACTGTTAGGATCATATTCTGAGCATGAATCTGTAGGTGGAGAGTGTTTGCATTGCATTGCGTCTAGACTTGATTTCAGTCCCTTAATGCCAAGTTTGACAGCCATGGCATTGTTCTGCTTTATTCTTTTCATGCGCGCAAGCTCATAATCATTATGATGCTGTTCAGAATCTGAGATTCATGAAAACATAAAAAGTAGTCAGATTATCTATGGAATGCATTGCGGATTCAACTTGAAGAGTGTCTCCCTATAAACCCCTGCATATGCAAAGTTCACCCCCAACCGTGCTGACCAGACCACACACAGAAATACAAACCCCTTATGTCTCTATAACAGGCAGACACACATTTCAAAACTGAAGTAGGAACATTAGAATCATATGAAATTCGTATTTGAACAAATAAACTAAGGAATTATGAGTGGAATAATGTTTAGCTTCAAGGGTGGAGTGTTGGTAGTGCGACACAAAGCAAGTAGGCAGATTGTATTCCATGTAGAAGATCGAAGCCTATGTAAAAGCTGGAAATGACACTTTTTTTCTATACAATGCAGTGTTCGTTGCCCACACATGATGGAAGAGATCACATAGAGAAATACTATTCACTCATGTGTACGGTTGCAGTATTTAGAAACAGGGTGTACACCCTAAAAGAATATTGACAACAAATATGGCAAGGCAAGCATAGATGTAGTGAATCAATCATTTACTTATGAGCTCACTAGGACAAGTATGCAGAATTGTAACTGCAGTAAGAGACCGTCCAAAATCTGAATCAAGAGTTTGTCTAGCACTTATTGTTTGCAACTAATCGACGCGAATAATTGGATATTATTTCGAATGAGTAAGAAAGACAAGTAAAAATTTTAACAAACCTGGCTTGCAGTAGTAATCTGGGTCAATGTCACTACGGCCAACAATCCAAAATGACTAGTGTCTGTTCCTAGGGCCGGAATTTTGAAAACCCTATGAACTTTACAGGTACTAAAGATTACCGAAATACATCTGAACCATTAAGTGTAGGTAGCACTGAGCACACAACAAACCCTAATGACAGTCCTGCGTAATGAGTAATGAATCAATTAGAAAATGGGTGATGAGGAGTGGCTGCTGAGTGTTGGGGACTTATCTCAGGATAAATCAGGTTGGCTTAGTGGGTGCTGCACGCCTGAGCCCTGAACGGATTGGGAAGGTAGGCACGGCGGCGCGCCCGGGCAGCGGTGACGCTGTTGGGCGAGCGGCTCCTGACCTCCTATTAGTCCGGTGTCTCCTCCTAGAGTCAAACCGTCCGGGGACGTTAAGTCGCCGACGAGGCAGGCGGCTGGGGGCGAGTAGAGATCGGAAGCGCGCAGCAGAACAGAGGGGAATCAGGGCCTGGGACGACCCAAAATCCCAGGGTGGGCCGGCCCACCGTGGGCACCCTATAGAGATACACACCCGAGCGGCGAACATGCATTTTCGAAACTAATTTAGGAACATTTAGCTGACCAATTAAATGAATCTGTTTTAATAATATCAGATTCGTATTTGAACAACTAAGCTTGTTTAGCTTGATGGGTCAAGCAGTGCTATTATGACACGAAGCATGTATTCTGATCATATAGTGATCATAAAAGGGGGAAACCGGAGAAATGATATTTAGCAGCCATTGTTTGCTTCGAACTAAGAACTAAATTCTAAGAGCTGAAAAAAGTAGAGTAACCAAGTTAAGATCTATTTTCTGGTTGAGATAAAAAAGTTGAGGAGATATGAAGTACCACCTCTCTTGCGGCGCTGTGTAGGCATCAGGGGTGCGATGGCTGTCGGTGGCATTGAAGCAGATCTGCGACTATAGACGGGTGCATCGGGGGATAAGTCCCGTTGCGGTGGAAGAGAAGGTCGTGTGAGCGGCCCCGGCAAAGAGGACATCAGCACAGATGAAGCGAGAGGACGTGATGCAAGGCTCTTGGTCCGTCGCCGTTGATGAGAAACGTCCATCTCTAGCAGTGGAAGACACGGCCTTGGTAGGTGCTCCGGCATGGTGGAGGACAATGGCGATGGATGTGGTGGAGGACGGCGGCGATGGATGGGGTGGCGAACGGAGGCTGCTATGGGGATGGTGTTCTAGTGCGGACGGTGTATGAATGGGAAAATGGAGGGAGAGGTAAGGGGAACCATGTTTTTGGGACGCGCCTGTCGGAAATATGGGAAAGTTATGAACTTAGCCCCCGTTTAAAATTTGGAGGTCTCTCGGTTGGGGATACAATGGTAATCTCGCATCTCGCCAATATTTGCCCAGAGCAATTTCGGGCGAGGAGAGGGTGGTTGGCGCCCACAGTGTATGAACGGGTCTGACAGGTAGGGCGGTTGTGTCACGTCTGAGTGAAGTTACAAACCTGCCCCTATTGAAAATATTTGCCTACATCGATTTCGGGTGGGTCGACTTTGTTTTGCCGCCCACTGTGTATGAATGGGGAAATGGAGGGAGAAACAGAGGTCTTTCGGATGAGCTTGAATCAAATGTGTTTTGCCACCCATGTTTGGCGCCCACCATGTCGGAATGGGCTCAGAGGTGGTCGTGTCACGTCTTATTGAAGTTACTATCCTACCCCTATTTAGAGTAGTGGAAATCGGGCCGATGGATTGTCCGTGTAATGGGTAGACAGTAATTTCCATCTCCCAAACACTTGGCTTCGGGCAGCCGACGTGGGAGTGGACATTTTGCTGCTTCTTTCGAATTTTGGGACAATAAGCATCCATGTTTACCCTGGCAACTAAATTTGAATCCATTTTGTATTCCTATACGAATCTTTATAAATCATTCTATGTGTTTTTATATATCTTCAAAAGGACGACAAAGATGTATTCCACTGTCATATATGAATATGGTTTACAAATGCCGATACTCAAATTCAGAAGCTAGAATCCAGTTTAAGGTGAATTCGAATATCTGGAACACTTCATGTCCAACTCAAATGTCACACGCAGCATAATGTGTACTCCCATTTTGATATGTACACAATCGATGTATCAAGATTCAAATACTGAGTGAATCAACCAAGAATGTATAGAACTAACAAACATATAAACACTTATAGAGTATATGGATTAATAATATCAACTAACATACATAAGCCAGGCCACTGTACTTTTCTTTGCTACAACAACATCCTTTTTTTAGCCAAGCTACTGCATGTAGTCCTTGTTGAGCGGGGTACACTTTCTCAGTTATCTTGTCCTGGTGCTCATGCTCAGATGGTGTGGCTAAGCGCAGGCATCATAAGCTTCTTGCGACGGCTCGTGCGTTGATGGTCACTGCCTCTCATCCACCGCACTTTTGGGTCGATTCTGTCTCCACTTCCATCTATCTCATCAACCTCCATCCACTACTTTGTCGGGTGGCGCTGCTTTCGAGCGTCTCTTTGATCATTTCCTGATTATTCGGCGCTTCAATTGTTTGGTTGTGTTAATATGTCCTTCTTGCCCCTCGTGAACACACCAAACTGACTGCTAAGTCCGTTGAGTGTGTCTTCTCATGATACAACGATAAGCATAAGGGATATCGTTGTTGGGATCATGTTGGTCGTCAGATGCCTATTTCTCAGGATATGGCTTTTGATGAACCATGTCCCTTCTAGCCGCGTCCACTTCGACCTTTTCAGTGGAGGATATCTATTTCCACAATTTTCCCAACACTCCTATCACTCCGGTTGAGCCCTTATCCACTCGCCGTACTGCTCCTGCTTCTCCGATTATTGCAGATCCAATGCCATCATCCCTGATGATTTCCTCACCTCACTTATCATAGGATTCTACACATTCATCGCCGGTGGCTTCCTCGTTCCATCACCTGAGTTTATTCTAATGATTCCTACTCGTATTCTTCCATCTTTTCCTCACTTTGTTACACGCTATGTATGAGTTGTGTCGTCTTCCCCAT
The DNA here is from genome assembly GCF_003073215.2 of Triticum urartu. NCBI lineage: Eukaryota > Viridiplantae > Streptophyta > Magnoliopsida > Poales > Poaceae > Triticum > Triticum urartu. Next base: position 540,278,435 of record NC_053025.1, on the reverse strand, counting down.
CTCAGCCTACTTATGGCTTGCATCCTCGTTCTATTCCACGTGTTGACTGCCTTGGTCGTTGGGACTGCTTTTCTTAAGCCGGCTTCTCATTGTGATGTTGCTCATACCAAATGGAACCTTGCGATGGTAGAGGAGAATGCTTGAGCGCATCGGCACATGGGATATTATTTTTGTTCCTCCTCGTGTTTGTCCCATCACCTGGTGGGTCTACAAGATTAAGACTCGATTTGATGCTTCTGTTGAGGGTTACAAAGCTCGTACTATGACTCGTGGCTTTCAGGATAAGCATGGTGTTGATTACGATGAGACTTTTTGCTCCTGCAAACCATATGATCTCTGTTCGCCACTAGTTTGTGTCCCGGCTTGATGTTATGAATGCCTTTCTTAATGGTGAGCTGCGTGAGGAGGTTTACATGCACCCATGACCTGGTTATTCTGCTCCTGATGACATGCTTTGTCGTCTTTATCGCTCTCTCTATGGCTTTAAGCAAGCCCCTCGTGCCTGATTTGAGTATTCTGCCTTTGTGGTGGCTGCCGCTGAGCGAGTGCTCATGATCCTACACTATTTGTCCACCTTTTTGCTCTTGGTAGGACTCTTTTGCCATATGTTGATGACATGACATTCACTGGCAAAGACCCCGAGTATATTGCCTTTGTGAAGGCACGTCTTAGTAAGCAGTTTCTTATGTCTGATCTTGGCCCTCTTTCAAGAAAAATAATCCATGATCTTCTTGCTCGTGCCGCTCTTACTGATGAGTACTGAGTACACTGTTGAGACTCCCATGGAGCTCAATGTTCGCCTCTGCTACTGAAGATGACTCTTTG